>NW_027585498.1:0-1698 GCF_028453695.1 Augochlora pura
TCTATTTTAATCTATTTTAATCTATTTTAATCTATTTTAACCTATTTTACTCCATTTTAGTCTGTTTTAACCTAGTTTACTCCATTTTAATCAATTTTAATCAACTTTAATCCATTGTAATCTATTTTAACCTCTTTTACTCCATTTTATTATATTTCAATTGATTCTATCTTCCTAATTTTATTCTGATCAGCAAACAGCATATATATCACAATATTCATGTCCTATAATTCATAGTTTGTCGATCTCAATTTAATCAAATATATAATTTAAATTTGATACAATACTCAAAGCTCTCGTGCTGTCAGAGTGTCATACAGTCCTCGAACGACGTCACTAATTATACCAAATAATTCTGTTCACCCTAGCAGAACAATAGCCGCAACGAAACATAACCTCAACAACGCCACCCCATAAATCATCGAATTCCAAATCAATCCAAGATCGTAAAATAAATCCAACAGATCAGTCTTCCCTGTCGAAAAACAAGCAATGGACGTGGTAGCTGGCGCAACGGCCGCGTTTAGGGTCATTTCGAAGGCACTGCGGCCTCGGTCAGGAGTCACGGTAAGAATCGGTTTAAGGGTCGATCGATTAAGGATTCCGTTAAGCCGTTGGGTCCCGGCGGATCGCGGAAAGATTTCCCGACCTGTAACTCGGACAATCGCGGAAACTCGAGAGAGGAGCGAGAAGAGGGTGAGAAGGGGGGAAGGCAGAGGAGGGGCGCCTTTTGTCGGCGGCTGAGCGCGGAAAAAAGGGAGCTCGATCGTTCCGGAATAAGTCGAGAAATTCTTTTCTTCCGGCTTCCAGGAATACGACGGTTTCGGCAGTAAGTCGGTGAACGGACTGCGCGCCGTGCCGGGATATCCTGCAGCCTCGTCGGACGGAGTTTATGAGAATGCATGTCATTGTCCCTATTGTGTCGGCTCGCGGGGCCGGCGGAGCAACGAGGAGCGGCGGCGGCGGAGGGTTGCGAGGAGAGCGGAGGGGGAGGAGGAGGGTTGCGCCAGTCGGCGAGAGCCGTTCCCTATGGAAGTGCCCCGTAAGAAGGCACGAGCATTCCGCACGCATGATCTGCCATTGTTGTAAACAGGCTTACTGCTCCGGTTATCCTACTGATTACCCACATTCGCGGAACGTGCGCCGATAGAAATTCCGCATCGCGCGATCGCCCCGCCATCCATCAAATCGTTTTACGACGTCTGAAACCGTCGCCGAGCAAAAATGCCCCGTTAAAACAGTCGTTTCGCGGGAGACTAACGACGGGAATTACCCGCGACGCTGTTTTGTGTACCGGTGGCCGGGTCCAGAAAACGTTATAAATGGCGATGCCAGATAGCGGTAATAGGATAAGTTACACAATTTTCCTCCGCGGCGATTGTTCTCTCTCGAGCACGCGATCCCTTCTCGTTTAATTAAAGAATGTCCGCTGTATCTTCGGTTTCGATGTGATTTATTGTTCGCGACGACGCGACGGCTCGATCAACCGCACTCGAACTTGTATTGTTTTACTCTGCTGGCTGAGTTTGGCAAAAAGTTGGAGGAATTGATGGTCGTAACCCGTTCGCTGTTCGCATTACTTCTGTAGGTTCTAGTTATTATATCCTGGTTGAAGACCAAATAGATGGTAAGGGTGCAAGGGTGTAAATTTTGTTTAATATTAATTACTGGACCAGGTGAAGTTTCATTCATTGACAG
>NW_027585499.1:0-1698 GCF_028453695.1 Augochlora pura
TAAAAGAAAGCGAAACGGATGAATATGTGTGAAAGAGATAGAGAGAGGCCGGAAGAAGACGAGCGATTTTGCAAAAGAGGAGCGCATTGAATGTTGGACGATCGTAGAGGTGTGACGCTTTAAGAGATTCTGTGTAAATTGCCTGGTTTGGCGAAAGACCTGCTTTAATGTAATAGTTTATATCACATTATTATAATTATGTTTCGCGTTGTATATAACAGTAAGTAATGTTCTATACGAGCTTGTGTCTGAGCGCAAGCGCTAGCTCTTCGTGCCAGGCTTATTTAGCCTATTACAGGCGATGTTGGGGCGTTAAACCACTGACAAGAGAGGTGCGCGCACACCTGGAACATGTATGCGCTGGACAGGGAAAAATCCCCTCGTCTCCACTTAAGGGTCATTCGGGGAGAAGATCGTAATGGTTAGAAAGCGACCCACTTAGCCGCCGTGTCGGGAGCATGTGTTCCCGGCATCGCGTCACCAGCGGGGGCCACGAGGAGGCGGAGCCGCCAGCGCTAGGCTCGATCTCTTGCGGAACCACACGATTGACTCGCCTGGAAGACAAAACCACCTCGAAACATGTACATAAAACAATACATACCATATACGTGGACAAAAGCTCGCAAACTTTTCTCAAGTACTAGCTGCGTCACTTTGCATTCGTAAACACCTTCGTCGCCATAGGTCATGTTCATGATTTCCATGGAGGTCACCTTCTCATCTAACAGAGACGTGCTATGATATATATTGGTCCAAGTCGACATCCTGGTACTCTGAAATATCAAATTGCTGTGCTGAATACAGCTTGAACGATAGTGGATGACGTGAATAGAACGTGTATGTTAAGATTAATACTTGTTGGAATGGAATCCAAAAGATACGGCAATCAGAATTCTTCCGGATAAGTACCCTACACCGCAGGTGTAAGGATTTGCCCCTCAATACGTGTAACAAAGTAGCTCTTAAAAATGCTCTGGGCAGTGAAGATAGATCTAAATGAACAAAATATTGAAAGAAGCGTTACCTTTCATTCTGAGCGTAATATCATGAGACGCGGCAGCGTCTCGCGCCAAGTAGTTGAGTTAAAGCTATAGCGCGCGCGACGCTGCCAAGGATAACTATCTTTGACTAGAACGGCCGAAAATTTCAATTGCGATTTATTCTTTTCAACCGCATTGTATTTAATTTTAACGATTGTCTAGTTGTTAAGGATCACCATGCGCGTACAAAAAGTCCTCAAATATGTGAATTGGGCAAGACATAGCTGAGATATCGAGATCTCAATTTAACGTGCAGGTATAAATTTCTTTCATTTTCAGTGCACGCATTTGCAGATACTATACACTTTTCTGGGTCACACATTTTTACTGCTAGATGGCAGGTGAGCGCAGTCTAATGCTCAGCTTCAATCAGCCACAACCAAGCCTGTTACAATGCAGCTGTCAGATTTCGTCAAATTGTGATTTTGAACGGATAGGTTATGAAATGTGATAATAAGTTCTGAATGAATATATAGGTTAAAAAATATAATAAAAGCTAATAATGTAAGAATCCCAATTAATGACACATTACTAATAAATTTTAAATATTATTATCTTAAGTTTACGTTAAGATGAATCTCTACTTGCATTTATTTAATATTTAGTTCTCTAGTTATTCAATTAACAGTTGTCAGAGCCTTAAAGATTTCAATTTTGT
>NW_027585500.1:0-128 GCF_028453695.1 Augochlora pura
TTGTATCTTACTTATATATACTTAAATTCTCTTGTATCCTCTTCTATTTCTCTTTTATTCGTCCAGGTTATGTTATATCTCACTTATATACATTTAAATTCACGTGTATCCTCTTCTATCTCTCTTTT
>NW_027585500.1:228-1698 GCF_028453695.1 Augochlora pura
CTTCTATCTCTCCTTTAACCTTCGATAGTATGTTGTATCTCATTTATATAGACTTACATTCACTTGTATCCTCTCCTATCTCGCTTTTATTCTTCGATACTATGTTGAATCTCACTTGTATACACTTAAATTCTCTTGTATCCCCTTCTATCTCTTTTATATCATCGCATACTATGTTGTATCTGACTTATATATACTTAAATTCTCTTGTATCCTCTTCTATCTCACTTTTATCCATGCATATTACGTTGATTCGCACTAATACACAATTAAATTCCCTTGTATCCTCTTCTATCACTTTTATATCCTTGGATATTATGTTGTATCTCACCTATATACAGTTAAATTCTCATGTATCCTCATCTATCTCTCTTTTATCCATGCACATTACGTTGTTTCTCACTAATACACACTCAAATGCCCTAGTATCCTCTTCTATCTCTCTTATATCCTTGGATATTACATTGTATCTTACTTATATACCCGTAAATTCTCTTGTAACCCCTTGTATATATTTTTTATCTCAGAATATTATGTTGGATCTCACTTATATACACTTAAATTTCCGCGTATCCTCTCCTATCTTCTTTCTGTCCTTGGAAATTATGTTGTATCTCACTCATATACACTTAAATTCCCTTGTATCCTCTTCAATCTCTCTTATGTCCGTGGATATTATGTTGACTCTCACTTGTATAGACTTTAATTCCCTTGTATCCTCTTCTATTTCTCTTTTATTCGTCCAGGTTATGTTATATCTCACTTATATACATTTAAATTCACGTGTATCCTCTTCTATCTTCCTTTTATTCTGGGATAAGATTTTGTATCTCACTTAGATCCACTTCAGTCCCTTGTATCCTCTTCTATCTCTCCTTTAACCTTCGATAGTATGTTGTATCTCATTTATATAGACTTACATTCACTTGTATCCTTTTCTATCTCGCTTTTATTCTTCGATACTATGTTGAATCTTGCTTGTGTACACATATAAATTCTCTTGTATCCCCTTCTATCTCTTTTATATCATCGGATATTATGTTGTATCTTACTTATATAGACTTAAATTCTCTTGTATCCTCTTCTATCTCACTTTTATCCATGCATATTACGTTGATTCGCACTAATACACAATTAAATTCCCTTGTATCCTCCCCTATCACTTTTATATCCTTGGATATTATGTTGTATTTCACTTATATACACTTCAATTCCATTGTATCCTCTTCTAGCTCTCTTTTATCCATGCATATTACGTTGTTTCTCACTTATACAAACTTAAATGCCCTTGTATCCTCTTCTATCTCCCTTAAATTCTTGGATATTATGTTTTATCTTACTTATACGCACTTAACTTCCCTTGTATCCTCTTCTATCTATTTTATATCCTTGGATATTATGTTGTATCTCACTCATATACATTTAAATGCCCTTGTATCCTCTTCTATCGCTCTTATATCCGTGGATATT
>NW_027585501.1:0-1697 GCF_028453695.1 Augochlora pura
CCCCCTCCCACCCCGTTTCCACCAACGAGGAGATAAGATACCGAAAAATCCCGCTTCGACAAATACCGAACGAAGTGTAGAGCCGGCCAATTAATTGTCTGCTTGGAAGGAATCGATTCGAACGATGGTATCACGTTAATGTGGATGAAATGTCGGACTTTGAACTGGATGTGTAACGTTGCATAACTTTCTTCAAAAGATGTTTTCATTGTTTCTGATTTTATTGCAGAAATATATAAGTATAGTGGAATAATATAGAACAGAGAAGAATAAAGTATAATGGAGTAGAAGAGAGAGTAATAGAGTGGTACATAGTGGAATAGAGTTGAATAGAGTGGTATAGAAGCAGAATATAATGTATGATAGGGTATAACCAAGTAGAGTAGAGTGTAATAGAGTAGAATAGGATAAAGTAGAGCAAAATATAGTGGAATAATATAGAATCCAGTAGAATAGAGTGCAAGAGAGTCGAAGAAAGTATAATATAGTATAATATTATAGCAGAGTGAAATAGAGTCGAATAGAGTTGAATAGAGTTGAATAGAGTTGAATAGAGTTAAATAGAGTGGAATAGATTTGAATTGCATGGAATAAAGTAGAATATAATACAGAATAGGCTATAACAGAGTGGAATCGAGTGCAACAGAGTATAATAGAGCAGAATAGAGCAGAATAAAGTAGAGTAGAATGCAATAGAGTTGTATATAGTGGAATATAGTAGAATATAACATAGAATAGTCTATAATAAAGTACAATCGATTGTAGCAGGGCAGAGCAGAGTAGATTAGAGCAGAATAGAGTGGAACAATACAAAACAGAGTTGAATAGAGTGTAACAGAGTAGATAAAAGTATAATCGAATACAAGAGGGTGGAATAACGCGGCCCATAAGGCCTGTCGCTGTCAATTAGCGTGAAACCCAAACTTCATACCGATTCACATATCCCATCTCGATGAAATGATTATGTACCGTTGTCCTGGGAATGTTAGTGGCATCCACTAACTTCAATTTCATCGAGCATACCCTCTCGATGCCATACATACCGTGGCGCGAAAAGAACTTATGGGACACCCTAATAGGTCCAATATTGACGCGATCGAGAGGATACGTCTTCCCGGGAGTTTAACCGTGCTTCGCCACCGGCAACGCGGTTTTCCAGGGTCCAAGGGTTACTCCGATATCTGTTGGCAGTTTCGCTCAGGGGAGAAGCCCCGGCGCGATACGTAACTTTGACCTACAAATCATCCGGCGCAGATTTTTCCATTAATTATGGCCGGGACGGTCCCGGAGGCCACGGGGTTTTGCGGTCGCTGGCTGCAGGATGCCGAACTTCCCGAACTGGGTAGACCAATTCGGCAACTATAACTTGCCGCGCGGCGCGGATATCGGCAACTTCGCCGCAACTTATAATGCCCGAATTAAGATTGAAGCGGGGATAACGAAATTACCTCCCATCGGGAGAATGTTTTCACCGTGGGGGCGGGGCGGGGGCAAATTGGGGCGAAACCGAAGAGGATAACTTTCAAAAATGAACGCCCCGCCTTTCCGGCGAATTTCCACCGGAATTTCCACGAGCATTCCCGGTGTAACCGTCGCGGCCGGCCGCCCGCTCCTCGCGGAAACTACTTTTCCAGCGAGTTCGCGCTTTTGTTTCTATCGGCAAGTTGGCCGGGCAATTAATCAAGAGAGTTCTGAAC
>NW_027585502.1:0-1697 GCF_028453695.1 Augochlora pura
CACTTTCGGGCTAAGCGAATCACCGTCGGGCCAAGTTGGATCACCTGGGACCGGCCGTCGGTCCGCCGGGAACGCAACGCTGGCCACTGGTTTAGCGCCGGACGTGCTCTCGACTGCAGCATCGACTTCGCGCGATGTAGAAAACCGTTGTGCAGCCTGTCGCGACGTCCCTCCGGGAATTTCTGGCACGGTCATAGCGAGCTCCGCTGCCCGATGCTCTGCGGTTCCCCCGGCCGCTGGCCGAAGTGTCACTCGATGCCGAAGTTGCGAACTCACGGTTGCTTCGCTTATTGCTTCGCTATGTGGGTCATCAAATAGATTGACTTCGGCCGGTGCTTCGCGTTATCTGAGAAAGAAGTTCGGTTTCGTGACGACAGAGGGGTCGCGCGCGAGAAGATCGCGCGAAGATATAGAAGAGAATGTGGTGCGAAGTGGAGCACTGTGGTTCGAGACTGGATTTTAGTGACTGCCTATTATTTATTTTATTATTTATTTTATTATTTATATATTGGCTTTTGCATGCTCTTTTAGGCTTCCGTGTTTGTCGAAGCTAGTTTATGGTGATCTTAATGGACAGTAATTATGTCTTTTGTTAATTTTGGTAGGTTGACGAAGAGGATATTTATAAAACACAGGTGACAATTGCAGCTGTTAGGGTAATTTGCTTTTCAGCAATATATGAAATTTTGAGGAGAGGTATTTTATTCATATTAATGCTGCGACTGCCGCGTCAACCATAAGTTGGTGGCGGAATTTTTTACTCAGATTTGGAAATATATTTCTATACTATTTTATTGTAATTTCCTAATTTTATTAGGAATTATATAATGTATAAATATTTGAACAAGTAATTCAAGTCGTACAATTTGCGATATCAGTTTAATTTAATGAAATATTAATTCTTATTAATAGATCGAAGGTAGAAAATCGACATTATTCAGTCAATCAATTTAAATCTTTCTACTACTCCAATCTGCAATAAATGTATAAATGCATAAATGTATAAATGTATAACTGTATAAATGCATAAATATATAAATGCATAAATGTATTAATGTATAACTGCATAAATGTATAAATATCTAAACGTATAAATACATAAATGCATAAATGCATAAAATCTAGTTATCACGACAACCAAAACTATGCTGCAACAATTCCATCCCCCTTTCTCTGTGCTAACCATTATTACTATATTATCCCTGCAATGCACGACCAAAATTCTTGAACACCGACCAGCTTCACTACGAATGAAGACCCTTAATGAAGATCACTGCAGAGTATGCGGACCGATAATGAGTCCACGAAATTCTACAAGGTCCACGTACCGACTAAAAATACTAGAAACGAGAAACAGCAATGCCAGAAACTGGTCTAATTGCTTCCTAAAGTATACATCGAGACTGTCCTCTGAACACCGAATTTCTCGTCGAGCCGAATCTCTAAAATAAGTGATCGTGACCGTCCATAGAGGAGAGAGAGATAGATAGATAGAGAGAGAGAGGGAGAGAGGGCCAGACCGATCGAATTCCCGCTTGCGTTAATAGATTCCCGATGGCATGGTATCGGGGTAATCTCTCTATTAACAGTTCCGATTATCGGAATCCGATGTCTAATTGTTGCCGGCGGAAACCTCCCGCACAGAATCGAAATTTATATTTAGATCCCGCTTAATCCGAGCATATTGAATATCGTCC
>NW_027585503.1:0-1697 GCF_028453695.1 Augochlora pura
ATTCCAAATATTAGAACTCCACAGACCCCACAACTACTACCTCCTAGACGGTGACCTGAACGCTAAACATGCTTCCTGGGGTAATACCTTGAACGATGCAAGAGTGGTCGCCCTAAACAAATGGTTCTCCGAAAATAGAATAACATATAAAATGTCACTCCTCAGAACAATAGTCCCGTTCTTCCCGGCTAGCGGCGCGTTTCTAGACCTCTGCCTCGCGGACGATAGAATAAAATTTTACGACCTACCCGCTCCTAAAGCACTTAATTCATTCAAATATGACAGCGACCATAGGGCTTCCATCTGCAAAATTTCAATTCTGTCCTTCCACCGCCTCGAAATAGACGAACCAAATCCCACCATAAAGTACAATTTCCATAAAACAGACTGGAAACAATACAAACTATACTTATACGAAACCCCGACAGACAACCCCGACATCCCAAACGACAGAAACCTTTCTACGGACGAAATCGACACGTTTATCGAAAAACTAAACTCAAACATAACACAAGCAATAGATTCTATAGCACCACGTGTAAACAACAATATAAACTCAACAGACAAATACACGAACCCAAAAATTAAAAACCTGCGTAGCCAAAAAAGCAAGCTGCTTACACGGTTACACAGATTATTTAACCCCCGAAACTACATTTCAACAAACGACCCAATCATTCAAGCCATCAAACAAGCCCTTAAGACAATTAGATACGAAATTAAAAAAGCCTTTCAAGAATCAGTCAGTAACCATTGGAAAAACAGAATCACTAGCATATCTCAGAAAAAACCTAACGACCTCTTTCCCTCCATAAACAGCATATTTCGCCCTAAAACTCAAAACATCTTAGACACGCTAAAAATCCCATTATCAAACACAGACATATTCCAAAAAGCTAATATAAATATTAACAATCTACAAACAGTTAACAACGACGCACTAGTCACAGATACACAAGACAAACTAAACATACTAGGAGCGTATTTTGAATCAGTGCACACACAAAATGAACATATGGGTAAAGATCAACTGTCGAGAATCATAAAACACAAAGCAGACACATTACAACAAGAAATACAACGAGACAGACTCAACAACACAACAATATGTATCTTTACGGAATCAAATACTTCGGACAACCCAGACAGTGACTCCATCCCAACCGATTATTTCACATCCTTCTACATATTGTAGGATGTGTGAAGTATGTACGCGTGTGAGTGAGCGGTACGATTGAAGACGCGCGGCATGTTTGCAGACGCGGTGCGAGTGAGACGCAATGTGAGTGACACGCGATCTAATGGATCGAGAATATTTGGCAATAGCGGCGCGATTGAGACGCGATACGTTTGAAGACATCTGAGTGAACGAAGAGCGATTGTTTTTGTATGATATAAAAGGGAGCCCTTCCGAGGGCGCGGTCTCAGTTGCGTGGAGTTCGTTTGCGAGATTGGAGGGACAGCGTGGTTTGCGAGATTAGCGAGAGCGGCGAGTTGTAATAAAGCGAGCGTAGGAGAAAGTATTCTACAATATTAAAAACCACATTTACACAAATAAATAATAAAAAATCCTCCAGCTTCAACAACATCCCCAATATCGCACTAAAAAACATTCCACCACTATACATCTATTATTACGCAATCCTTTTCAACAACTGCTTAAATCATACTTACTTCCCTACGGCCTGGAAAACCGC
>NW_027585504.1:0-1697 GCF_028453695.1 Augochlora pura
ACGAATTAGACGACCTATTAGCGACCGTCCGGCGATACGGCAATCCATTAGATCGCGATCCATAAATCGTGCAACAAGAAAAAGGGGTAGCCGCGGCGATCCGTGAACGCCGTGAGTTCGAATTGAATTATCTGAAATAGAAATTCGCCGCGTGACAAGCGGCATAAACTACGTCCACTTCGGATTTGCCGGCGATTTCTGGCTCCATTAGAAGAGAGAGAGAGAGAGAGGTCCAGCGCGTTTTAATAATAATTTATGAAAACCGTTTATCGCTTTAATAAATATCGCCGCGCTAAGGAGGCGACCGTAACAGTGTCGCTTCCGTCGTCGTCGTCGTCGTCGGTTAAAGTCGGACCGTGCCCCGTTGCTCAAATAAATTCGTTCTGGCCACGGACGACGCATAAATTATTGTGAAAAATTAAATTTACAACCGGCCGCTCGCTCGACCGGCGGCCGGGGCGTATTCGACCCTTTTCGCCACCGGACGGCCGGCACTGTCATTACCGGGGGCCCCGGCATTATCGTATCTTAATACGGGCTGGTTCATCGACCAGTTTACTCTTATCGTGACGAACGATCGAGCTTTAATTGGTCGATTCGTCATCCCACGACGAATTTGATTATCAACGTCGACCGAGAAACTTATCGTGTGCCCCCGTGTTCTCTGCACTGCACGCGAATGACTCACACTTTAAACCGTATCGGGGAGGGGCGGGGGGCGCCACGATACGATAGACAATGACTGTGTCCCCCGATGCTTATGCAATTCCGTAGATTAAAATTTTTAATCGCGGAATACCATTATCGCCGGTGAAAACGGTTTCGAAGTTTAATAGTTGCTTTGTAGTGATTCGATTGTTCTTTCGACTGATTTTATTGTTTAACCCTTTGCACTCGAAGCCATTTTTACTGTAATTTTAAAATCAATTTTCTGACAGCCTTTCAATTTTATACGTCAAAATTTATTTTATTCATATAAAATTGAATCTTGTAACTCGTGCAACAACTTTTATACTAATAATTTTTGAAATCTAATTTTTCATAGTTTAAAAATTATTTTGGAACCTGCTGTAAGAATTTTCGTGGGATCTCAGAGTCGCCTCTCGAGCGCAAGGAGTAAATTCTTAAATTTTCTAACGCCGACAGCCGGGCAGCTGTTAAACGCGCGCGAATAGTCTGGCGGTGCCCGACCGGAAAGGGTAGTCCATGATAAATTATTCGCGAGCGAGATCCGATGACGGTTCGAAGAATTCCCGTCACGGAAACAATCCGTTGCGAAACGGATAGCAATAATTTTCGACGGAAAGTTTCGAGGGCGTTTTACGAGGGCCGGCTAATGCCGATTTAATGAAATTATAATACCACGGGCGCCCGCGCGCGAGCGCGCGAGCACAGCAACAGAGATTGTCAAATGATCGGCCATTAGGTGCGCATCCGCGGGCCCCGGCCTGATGTCGATATAATAGTGCGATTCTTCGAATAGCAGAATTTTAGAAGCTCGTGAAAATTACACGTGCCGCAACCCGTTCGCCGATGCGCGATTCGCGTATTCGCCGTTAACGACGATTGTTATTCGTTATAGAGTCGCCGGTGCGGTTTTAAAACTGGTCGTCAATCGACGGTTCACGGGAAATTAACCCCTTCGCGATATAATAACGTGTCGGACTCGCGATACAAATTTCTGTAAATGATCTACC
>NW_027585505.1:0-6573 GCF_028453695.1 Augochlora pura
ACATTATTTTCTGTTAAGAGGTTAACATGCATGACTTCTAGCAATTTAATAATGTTGCGAGTCTGGTAATATTACTGGACGATATTCATACTTTCGTGTTCGAAGACTGCGCTTCCGTTCGCGTTTTGTTCGTCTTCGAAGTTTCGCCTGGGAACAGATGATAAAGCCAAGTATTTTCGTTGTAGAACCACATCTGTAACAGATCTCACGGCAGAGACCGGCTACCTTATTGTTATAAAAACCGTGCGCACGATTTTCATGTTTCCAATCTAAATATTGTCCAGCGACACTGGAAACATTTGAGAAGCTCTGTTTTCTGTGTAAGCTCCCGCTGCCGAAATTTCAATTCCCTTCGAATCGAAACAGTCAATTTACCCGCGAATGGAATTTCACCCCGATCGCCGCGCACAAAACACGGTCGCGTAATAATTTCCGACGCTTAGCGCTGCTGGAGATTGCTGAAATTCCGTCGGACATGTCTAATCGTGTGACTTTTATTCGACTGTTCTCGCAGGGCGTGTTTAATTGCTTCCCGAATACCGTTTGATACCTTTAATTGATTTTCGAATCATCATTACGTTCTGCCGCGATAAAACTGCTGGTTTGTAGCAGTCGCGGTACCGCAAAATATCTCGAGTTCTAATAATTTTTTTGCCTTGATTCCCTAATCATTTTTTTTTACATAGAATGAACATCAGAATCGGTCTGTGTAAACAAAAATATGCATTTCTATTTAAAGAAATGATGCAATTGTCAATTGCACATGCGCTGCTGCATCTAAAAAAAAAATTGAAAGGCCTGCAGATGTAGTGCTCCTCGAACCATTTACCTTTCTCCTTTGGCATTTTTTTCATAAATGCAATAACAACGGAGTTACGACTTGTAACAATTGCGTGGACCATCCTGTATAGACCACGAGTCAATCGAGTGTTATGAATAAATTCTTAATGATTGAGAGCTCCCTCAGGTTCATTGCATAATCTTAAAGAAGCGTTTTCAGTTCTCTTTTGACATGCATCGAATAGTGAAAGATGTCCCCCGAAGGATAAGCATTAAAATATCTCTCCTAATTTTTCGAACGCACCATGCTGCATGGCAAACATTAAATTGAGGAAGGTCCTTTAAACATTGACGATAAAAAAGGAAATAGTCAACTGCACGAATAAATATTTTTATTTAGTATTCGCAGCGAAAAGCTGCAATTTGGAGATAACGTTTGTATCGTCTATAATTCTGATCCTTATCGTTATTATTGAGATCGCCGTAGCTTTATAGTTTAACGCTGGTAGATGTAATTATTTGATAATTTGTATTACGAGGATATCGATATGCATTCGCGAAGATAAAATTTAACAAATGGCTGACTGGGTTGTCGCGTTCTCTGCCGAACATAATATCAAATTAACCATTAACAATCTTAACCTTTGACCGTGTAGAATCGTGCACTAAGCTTTGCTTGAATCGCGGACGACTCGCGTGCCTTTGTTAGGCGAATATCGACGCGGCATTACGTGTGTGCACGCGCGCACAGAGATTGAATAGAAACATCGGGATGTATCGTGCCGCTCTTTTCGCTAAAAGTCGACCCAATTTTCGGTCTCGCCAAATACCGAAACCTCCCGATGATTGTATCACCTTCGCTGAATCTCGCGCCAGAGATTAACACGAATCGTTAAAGAGGCACTGCACGGTTTAGAGACACGAGAAAGTAGGCCGGCGAAGAAAGTAGTAATTTGTATCGCGGCGGTTGGACGAAAGAGGACGCGAACAGGCGCGTGAAAGAACAAGATAGAACGGGAAAGAGAGATGGACGTGGCGCGGCACAGGGAAACGAAACGTGATGAAATGGCCTGTTTAGCCGGGATATACGCGACGCATCGTGAAAAGGCAGGAACGATACAACGGAATATAAACCCCTTCCCTTGTGTCGCCTCGCCGTATCCAGTCGGCGCGCGGGGCTGCCGGTGGACCAGTCGAGGGTGGAAGTAAGAGGGTGAGAGAGAGAGAGAGAGAGAGAGAGAGAGAAGGTGGCGGAGAGGGTGGCGAAGAGGGCGTGAACGGTGCGGTGGTTTGGCTCAAAGGACGTTGAAGCCAGAATGGGACGCGGACGTTGTCACGATGGGTGTGAGATGGCTGATATTCCCCTGTTTTTCCTTCCTCCGGCTTCTTTTTTTCTTCTTCTCTCTTTTATTAAGGAGGAATTCTTTTCTATCTCTCCCTTGGCCTTACTTCTCGGTTCGTCGTTCCTTTTTTTCGTTCGGTCCCCCTTTTTTGTAGACGGTAATGTTCGCTCGACCTGCCAGTCCTCGTTCATTTCGTCGTCGGACAGCCGAAGCAAACGCGGTCAGGATACTATTATAATTATTTCTATGGGTACTCTGTCTTCATAAAGCTTGATGCGTTGATACGGGTGTTAAGGAAGACGGGGTTAGGCCGTACTCGAGAACGCACGAGATAGGCACTGTCAACAGGCGGGATCTCCTTCACGCGTCCGACGTATACAGCTCTTTCCCCCCCTGTCCTTCAAAAAATGTATTAAACACTTGCTGATTTATTTATCTTATTTATCGATATTTTCGTATTTTTTTCATACAATGTGTTTCCAAAATATGTGAAACACAGTACAACTTGGATGGAACTAAGTAGGATTAGAAATAATAGACAAACTGTCGAATTTAGTCCAAAAACGAAAAAGAAAATTTTTACGAAAAGAAAATTTAATTTTCTTTTATAAAATTGTCGTTATTTTCATTATAATGTAAGAATATACACGAACCTGTCACAGTTCAGTATAATTAATTTTGAAATAAATCGATGAGATTATAACAACTTTCTATCGGTTTTTCACTACTTTCAGAAGGGAGTGTGTACGTCAAACGCAATTATACTGATCTGACGGAAAATAATGCTCACGTTTCTCTATAAGTGATTCCGAAATGCTGCGTCCACATCCGACGGCATACGTCCGACGATCGTTTGCTTCGAAAGTAGTCTGAGACGGAAACGCAGCGTAGATAATTTCAACATTTACGTATAAAAATGTTCAAAGAATTATCGTCAATTAGATTTTAGATAGATTTTACTCGTTTTTTAACCCCTTACCGTACTTTAACGAGTTAGACTCGCGATGGAGATTTCTAGTAATAAGCAGTCAGGTATGAACGTTTATTTGTTCCTTTAAGTAGTAATCAAATTTTATTCTCTTGCCACGTATATTTAAAAATTCAAGTATATGTAAGTACAAAATAACTATAAAATTCCTTTTTCTTCTAACATATTACTGGGAGCGAAAAGTTCTAGTCATAGTACTTGCAACGAAAATGGTACGACAGGGGGTTAATCAATCAAAAAAGGTGTCTATACGTTGCATCATTATTCAGTAAATGTTTTCTTATTAGAATAGCTGTAACAGCGACTTTGATCTCGCCTTTTGGATGCATTTTTATTAACTCTTCTTTTCCTTTTTGTAAAAATTCTCAACGCAGTTTCCTCATCAGTTTCTTCCTTAAACAATAACGAAAGTGCGCGTACACTTCGATCCACTTGAAGAAGTTACGTCACCTTTCCTGCATACACCGTTTCATTCGATAGACGGTAATGTACCGGATAACATGCGCCGAGTCGCACGCGTTTGACGCTTACACAAAATGCCATTTAAATGCGGGCGTAGGTTCTAATCGCGAGCGGCGATTGCATACGTCTGCCGCTTATAGGAAATCCCGCCTTAAAGCGAGTGGATTCAATCCGACTAAATGAGAAGCAAAGGAAATCGATGATTTCGTGAACTTCGACGATTAAACTTTGGCTCGAAATTTGCGAGAAAGTAATTATGGGGCAACAAAGTACATTTAGACTCCGGACCAAAGTTGCCAGCAATCACCGTCGCGGATAACGAGCCGGGAATTAAAAAGTGAATTTACCACACGACGTTTTTGTTCGCGATTCGGTGTTGCGATTCTTCGACGTGAAACTCGGCACTCGCCGACGCTTATGTTCGATATTGTATGCGGTATCGTTTCTACTAGAACCGGAAGGCCGACATGCTACACACTCGGAACCGGCGGCATCAAGAAAATCATTCGAGCCGGGGCAATTGTGGACGGGGTCGTTATCTCTCGCGACATTGATTTTTCGAACTACGTCCGCCTAGCATTTGCTAGTCTGGTCGAGAAGGTGTTATGCACTTTGAAAGTGGACGACCCGGGGGGGTTCTTTGTACCGCGGGAATTCTTTACGGCTTTCCAGTTTAATCTCATCCTTTCGAGGGAAAATGAGCCTTTGACGGGCACTCGGCATGTTTCTCCTTTATGATTTATTTTCCCCCGCGCCCCTGCCCTTGTCGGAAATGTTTCCGCGTTTTTTTCCGACCACCTCGTTATGAAAACTGGATTAACTTAACCGTGTTACGTTACGCAGGCTCTCGGGCGCATTGTTGACACATACACATACACATACACACACACACACACGCACGGGAATCCCGCGTCCGTGAGTGCCGCACGCGTGATGAACTCGCGCGCGACATTTAGAAACTAACGCAATTCTTGTGCCGCGTTTTCTCATCGGGGCGAAGCATTTTATTAATTCCGTCTCGCTGGGACGATAACGACGGGACGGCGGAGACCGCGTTCCTCGCGAACTCCGTTCTTTCTCGACGAGGAGCGGTAGCGAAGCAATGAGCGACAATTAAATATCTTCTCGTCATTGATATTGCCTTTACCCCCCTCTCCCTCTCTCTCTCTCTCTCTCTCACTTAGCGAACTCGCAGAGCGACACGGGCCGTCTAATTTTCGTGCGTCGCGTCGTTTGAAACTCGGTCTGTTCCGTTTCACTTCTCGCCCCCGTCTCGTTGCGTTTAGTTTCGTCTCGTCTGCGACGTTCTCGCGGAGCTACCGGTTAAACGAGGCCGGACGATTTTCATGAAAAGAAAACGGCCCGTTCCTGTCGTTTACCACCGCGTCTTGTATTATTATTTCCGAACGGCGGGACCGCCCCGTTCCTGAAAAATGTTCCCGGACAGTTCCTTCTCCGCGTAAGTCCTTCGGTTTCAGAGTCGGGTCGTGCCACGCGTATACATATATCTCTTCCGCTCGTTTCGCGTTCCCGGCAACTTCCCCGACAGAATTTCTTTATCCCCCGTCGGAAGCGTAATAACGATTCCTATTTGCTGGCCAGGATCCGGCTTGTTCTCCTTGATTCTTCTCCTACTTGCGACTTTGTTCTCTCTCCCACCGGAATATCCTCGCGCACGTTCAATGGCTTTCTGAAGGATCCTCCAGCGTCCACGTTCGTCCGACTTTTCGGCTCGGCTTCGACCATCAGCTGCCCCCACACAACAGATGCTTCAATAAAACTTGGCGAGTTCGTACCTCGGGCGTCGTTACCTGGACGCACCTGCGATCTGTATTTCTTTCATTTTTACCCGTTCCTCCCCCCTCCCTCGATTCGTATAGAGTTCTGCGAACGAGCCCGTTGGAACTTTCGTTCTTCCGACGCGGATCCGACCTGGTAGCAGTTTGATTCGGCTTCCTTTTTTTGTCGCCGCACGGTCGTCGGTGTCGCGTACCCTCCCCCCCCCCCCCCCCCGCCGTACTTCGTGTCCCGTCTTTCGTTGTTCTCTTCTTTCTCGAAATCGCGGGAGAACGAGAAAGAAATTCGTGGACGAAATGGATCGGGGCTGGGGCGGGAAACAGCTTCGTCGAGGCGTTGCGGAAAAACAGTGCCGGCTGAAAAACAATAACGATGACGGTATCGGGTCCCGCGCGCCGATAATACATCATATCGGGCCGCCCGTGAAAAATGGCCCCACGTAGAAACAATTTCCGGTAAAATATTATGGATCTAATAAACTCGAAGCTTTTGTCCTCTCGATTTATCGGATCGATTCGTGACCAGGCTGCCGGCTGACGGGCCGCGGACAAACATTTTATTTGCGACGACGGTATATTAACAATTAACTCGGTCACCATTGTCGTCATACATCGTACAAATAACCAGTATTTCGCTGGAAGCAACATATGCCCCCATCGATGCAAGCTGATTTTCTCGTGAAACTTATGCGAGATCTAGTCTTCAGACAAATATTCGAGACACATCTTTTCTTGTCGACTTCTGTAGAAGGGGTAAGTTGGGCTCTCAAGGTTAGAGATATTTTCAGAAAAATTTCAGGGGATTTCATTTGTTTACGTTATCCTCCGAATAACCTTCAAAGCAATCAACAACGAAGAATTCAAATTTAGAATATTTCGTATTTAATATCTTTCTATAAGAATACATTGTTCCGGAAACATTTAGGTTTTAAGTTTTCAAATGAATACTCTGTATAGAGTATCCCTCGCGGATGCTTTATGTCCTAATTTTGTTATGAGAGATGTTACTGGAAATTGTTGAAAGAGAAAGATGTCTGGTTCAAAGGGGATCCGACGTTTATAAAAGTGCAACGGTGCGCGTGCAATAAACAGCTTCAATATTCTCTTAAACGGAAATGGAAATACATACTTTCTGCACAGATGGACTTTAAATCGTCATTTAACCTCGATCTTTTTCATTAACCCTCTGTCGGTGAACACAGGG
>NW_027585506.1:0-1697 GCF_028453695.1 Augochlora pura
AGAGTTTATGGTAATAATATAAATGGATTAGTATAGTTTATATTAATAATGAAACTATATTAATATAGGTTATAGTAATAATATAACTGCATTAATACAGAAACTATGTACAGTTTCGTCAACTTTAGTATAGTTTATATTAATAATATAACTGGATTAATAGAGTTTATGGTAATAATATAAATGGATTAGTATAGTTTATATTAATAATGCAACTATATTAATATAGGTTATATTAATATAGGTTATATTAATATAGGTTATATTAATATAGGTTATATTAATAATACAACTGCATCAATATAGTCTTTATTAATAATACAACTGCATTAATACAGAAACTATATACAGTTTCGTCAACTTTAATATAGTTTATATTAATAATATAACTGCATTAATATAGTCTACATTAATAATACAACTTTATTAATACAAAAACTATATACAGTTTCGTCAACTTTAATATAGTTTGTGTTAATAATATAACTGCAGTAATATAGTCTATATTAATAATACAACTACATTAATACAGAAACTATATACAGTTTCGTCAACTTTAATATAGTTTATATGAATAATATAACTGTATTAATATAGTTTATATTACTAATACAACTACATTAATATAGATTATATTAATAACTTACCGATTTTCTTGTTGCTCTCTATTTTTATTAAATATTTCACCGATTCTATCTGTAAATTATGTCAGCCATTTGTTTATGCAATTACTATTTATTACTATTTCACGGTCTACATTATACTTTGTTACAGTGGTAATAATCGATTGTTAATCGAGGAGAAACAATCTCGAGAGACATTCTCGTCGACGCCCCGGGTGAAAAGGAAAACTAAAAACGCGACGAGGCGTTGATTGCATATATTCGAAGCGCGGACGCCGCATTCGTCGGTAGACGGAAACATTTCGATAATGAGAGGAGAACTGCGAAGAATGTCGTGAAGTTAATATCTCGTAATTACGCGACAAAGAGAGCTGAACTGTCGCCGCGCCGTGGATGTCGGAAAATAGCCGGTTATTAGCATCAAGCTATTTCGATGCAAGTATTAAAAATTACTGCGCGACCCCCCCTCCCCCCCTACTCTTCCTCCTCCTTCTCCCTTTCATCGTCGTTCTCTTCATATCCTCCCGTTTCCCTCTTCCAAAATTGAAAGTTGCCGGGACGGCGACCTTCTCATAAAATCTTAAAGTGCCTCACGGTAGAATATTACTAAACCTTTCGTTCTTTCGTCAATTCGTTCGTTCGTTCGTTCGTTCGCGGAAAATGATGGAACCTCACATCCGGTATGCTGCTACCATCGATGTGATCTTCGTCTTAATTTCTAACGGGATAAGTGGCAGGCGCGTCGACCTAATTGCAATTAAAATTCCAGGTGAAATGAACTTTTAATGGCGAATTATTATTACGCCGGGGCGCAGGCTCTGCCGCTGCTGCCGCCGCTGCTGCTGCTACCAGGCTCGCGATCAATCAATCTTCTCCTCCCTTCGTCTAGCACGTAATACCGTAACAATTTCTTCACGGTCTCAACCCCCCCTCTTGCGAGCCAGAAATTACGTTTTCTTTTTATGTAAAATAATTGTAAAAACTCTTTGATAATATCGCTTCTTGAAACGCAAATTTAACCCTTTTAGTGCCAATTGAAAGAGTTGCGTGTATTTTAATGTTTGATGTTGTTCG
>NW_027585507.1:0-1696 GCF_028453695.1 Augochlora pura
TTCGTTTTGTTCTCGAAATAAATGCGTTTTCCACCATAAAAAAACGGGCCGAACTAATTTGTACTCCCAATATATACTATACGATACTATATATTGTTACGAACACCGGATGGATGACCGGTGCCGCCTTGGAATTCCCTTGAAATAAAAGGCGGCAACATGGTTCAGGGTCTTCCGATCGAGCTGAATTTTGGCAGTTGCGATTTGACAGCGAACTCACAGCGAACTTGATATTGAATTTAATAACCCGACATATTATTGTATAAACGAAAGTGTAAATAAAGTGTTAATTATGCCGCGAACTCGTGAAACGGGGCGACGGGAACCGGACGAGGTTCCCGAAGTCCGCAACATTAGTGTCAGAAGTGGGATACTGCCCACTTCGGCAACAGAAAATAGTTTGCAGGACTTGTTCGCGGCGTTCCAGCAGACGGTCATCGGTCGGCTGGAGGAACATCACGAGCAGTCTCGGCTATTGGGGCAGCAGGAGCGTGCGGCGCAGGATGCAGTCAATTCTGCGATGGAGGCGCGCATCCGGAGCATGGAAGGACTCATTCAGGTGCTATCGTTACCTGCTCACATTGCCGGGTGTATGGTACCGAACGATCAATTTCGTACGGTGCATAGCTCCTTGTTGTTCCAATGATGCTGCGCCTCCAACGACAAATTAATGGCGGTGGACATGATTGAAATGGTGTAGGAATGAATAGATGTTAATGGGTAACAATACTATTTATTCGCTAATTGAAGTTCAGTTGCGCGGAGGTCACCACGATTATCTTTATCGCACTGTGTTACAAGATAGTTAGACTATTGGTTGAATATTGACGGAGAACTTGAGTGATTCTACGGAGTTCTAGATGTAAACTGTCGAGTCTCAGTGCGTCGCCACGCACTTCGACTCGGTTGGGGTGGGCTTAAAGATTCCAGTCGATCTTGAATCAATCTGATTGGCCTCACCCACACCCTGTGCTAATCCTAAGGCGTTTCCTTAGGGCTTTAAGGAAAGGGCAAGGAGAGAGAGAGAGAGAGCCCACTGACGCTCGGTGCATACGTCATGTTGTGTGCGCATGCTGCCGGCAATTATCTTTGCCGAGCTACCTGGGCAGACTAGACGAGCCCTGCTAGGCGTTTATGTTTATTGTTGTAATTTACATCTTTATGTTCTTATCGTTTTACGCGTTTACAATAATCGCTTTACGCGTTTACGGTAATCGTTTTACGCGTTTACAATAATCGCTTTACGCGTTTACGATAACTGTTTTACGCAGGGAACCAAGTGTTCCCTGGGGAACACTTGGTTCCCTGCTCCGTCAGTTAATTTCTTGGGGCCGTGTAACCCCGTAACTGGGGACCGTAGGCCCTCGACCCTTGCGACGCGGGTACCTGCTATGCTGTTCCGTATAGGACGGAACACCGGGGGTGATCGAGAGTCTCGCGACAGGGGAAGTGCGGAGCGGGTAGGAGCCATTGGGGAGGGAGGTGTAAATATGGCTGCGAGGGAAGTGGGGAACAATTTCGGTTCGAGAATAAGTTCACTTCCTGCAGTGCTCCCTGTTGTAAATATGGCTGCGAGGGAAGTGGGAAATAATGTAAATAGTAGTTTAAGTTCACTTCCCGCGGCCGGTCCTGGGCCCTCTTCCGCTCCTGCACTTCCCGCGGCAGATCCTGGACCCTCTTCCGCTCCGTTTTCGAT
>NW_027585508.1:0-1696 GCF_028453695.1 Augochlora pura
GCGATACCGGGAGATTGCAGATAAGCGGAACGCGTGCGTCTGCGGCAGACGATGTGAATGCACCCTTATCTCCCCTCCCGCGACGTTGTTTACAGCCACCCACTCGTGCAGTCCGATTGCAGTAGCCTTGAAGTTTGCAGCATGGAGAACCAAGGTCGCTATTTACAGCGGCCCGCGGCAGAGAACACAATCACTTTTGAATTGAGCGTATTCTCTTCGTTCCATGTACAAGGTGTTCAACAAACCGTTATCGATCCGCGAGCGCGCCGTGTATGAAAAGTCGCGTGAACGAACGAAAAACAATTTCAATTTGATAACTTCATGCGGGAAATGGAAGTTTAATACCTGAACTTCGCGTGAGTCTATTCCATTATCGAGCAACGCGGAAAAGAGACATTACCCTAATGCCTCGTGCGACCGGAAATACCTGCCAGTGCTCTCTTTCGTCAGACAAAAACGCAATTCTACCTGATCCGTGAACACGCGCGAACTTTTCTTTCGACAGATGTCTCGGTCGATTTCGGTTTATCTTTTGATAAACACGAGCGAACTTCGTGATTTCTTGGTAACGTTCCTAACGGTAATTCGCTTTATCTGCGCTATTACGAACCTGTCATAGGACCGACGCGTCGGAGTGGCAAGATTAGTCGTTTTTGCAATATTTGTACTGTTATTGCAAAAGATCGACGTTCACTTCAATCGCGGGATATAAATGCGTAGCGATTTTCTGCCCATTTTGTGTATAAAGAGTCTGTCAAAAAAACTCCCGACACTTTTTGACACGTGATAACTTTTTCTAAAAATGCACTAAATTGCTTGAATTTCTTTTTAGATAACAAAATGACTAGCATACTAGGCACCGACGAATTATAATTACGTATAAATTATCAAATGACGAATATATAATAAAAGTTTAAGAACACTTCTATACTATTTCGACTGCATAAAAGTGACCCAAGGATCGAGTGCCTATTTAATTCCTGCTTCTTGCAATTAATGTAGACAATCGTCTCGGCTATTTATTTAGCTGGCATTTTGCATATGCCAAAAGCACAGCAACAATTTCTTTTCGAGCCGGCGAGTCTTGGGGCGCCACGATCGATCTATCACCGAGCGTATCATCGGGATCGCGGTCTCGGTAGCGTGCCGTGGCCGTTCCCCTCTTTTCCACGGTGCCACGCACCTACTAATGTCCCGGAGGCTATCATAAACTGCAAACGATCTTCTCCCCGGTGTGTTCGGCCGCCTCTTTCCATCGCGCAACGTTCCCCCCTTTTTTCCTATCTCGTCTTCCGTTCTTCATTTACCATTCGACTTTCTTATTACCGTTGCTCCTCTCTCCTCTTCGCACCTGAACCTCGACTAATTCGTTCTTCCCCTTCATCTGTTTCCTTCGAACGAGAGTCACGGTGAGAACGATAGAGATCGGGCTAGAGAGAACTTGAGAGAAAGAGTTGGAGCACCGTGTAAAGTGAGGTGGATCTGTCTTGGTTTTTTAAATATTTATTTATATTATTATTAAAAAACATAAAGACGTTATGCTAGTATATTATCAGTTAACAATATTTTGTATTTTATTGAAACGCAAAATCCATAAATATCTTGATTTTAAAATAAATGAACTTAGGACACTTTTAATATAAACGGTTTATATGTAAATGTAATATTTTTCGTTAAATTATTTACTGATTTATCT
>NW_027585509.1:0-1695 GCF_028453695.1 Augochlora pura
AATAAATAATTTAAACAAAAGATATAAAAAACATTTTGTGCCATTAACCCTCCGATGACCGACAAGGTCCCTGGGGACCTATGACGTTTTGAACGATGCGGCATTTTAACACGGTTCGTCCGAACAGCCTTAGCTTTCATGACTTTTATAAATGGGATGTCTGGAAGCGATTACAATCGTCATCGATACGATTCCGTGAAATTTTTCATCATTACCGTCGGGTTGAAGTCATTTATGGCGTCGATGCCCGACAAGGTCCGCAGGGACCTTATGGGTAATTCCATGTAATTTGTTCTTGTCTTTTAGTCGTGGAGGCATTTTCGCGTAATTTGTTCGTGTTTTATGGTTTGGACGATTGTCGAGGAAGTGATGCACTTCGAAAAAATAAGTGATGCACTTCGAAAAAATAAGTGATTTTAAACGGATACACACGTGCACGATCGGCACAGCGCGGCGGTGATGCGCCGCCTCAGTATTTGCCGACTAAGGCTCGCCTCCGATTCCGTCGTCGTAAAGCGATGACGATCAAGGTGTCGAATGCATCCTTTGGTGTTTTGCCGATAAGAGGGCTGAAACAACTCTGAGGCCGATTCAACTCTGAGCCAGTAAAAGAATTGTGGAGCGACACGCATTTGCCTCTGTATAAAGCAGCAATGAGTAAAAATCGTTTTCACGCCATCAATAGAACTATTCGATTTGATAATAGTAATACCCGCGCAGCAAGGCTACGTGAAAGTAAGACGGCTGCTATAGATGACATATGGACAATGATGATGGCTAATTTGGAAAAAGCGTATATACCACATGAATCGATGACTGTTGACGAACAATTGTTCCCCTATCGCGGCCGAACTCGCTTCACCCAATACATGCCCTCAAAGCCTGCAAAATATGGTATAAAAGTGTGGTGGTTCTGCGATTCCCAATCATATTACCCATTGAAGGGTATGATTTATGACGGAAAGCAGCCTGGTGAAGAGCGTGAAGTGAATCAAGGACAACGTGTTGTCTTGAATTTGGTGCAGCGGTATGAGAAAAGCGGACGTACCATTTATGCTGATAATTTTTGTTCAACCTTGGAATTGGCATTGTATTTGAAGTCAAAAGAGTTGGCTTATGTTGGCACCGTACGCAGCAACAAAAGCAACAAAATTCGTGCCACCTGCTTTTGTAAAACACAGATCACGAGAAATATACAGCAGACTGTTCGGATTCTATCAAGGAGATGTTTCACTGTGCTCCTACGTTCCAAAAAAAGAACAAGGCTGTTTTGTTGTTGTCAACTCAGCACTATACAACCAGAGTTCAGGATATCAACCCGAAAAAAACCAGAAGCTATTCTTGACTACAATGCCAATAAATGCGGTGTCGACACAATGGACCAAATGTTGGGTACATATTCGTGTAAACGTGCAACAAAACGATGGCCACTAGCCATGTTTTACAACATCGTTGACATTGCTGCACTCGCATTGTTTTTAAAAAATGCAATACTTGTAGCGCTACAGACGCAGTAGCCACCGAAGCAACACCAATAAATTAAATATAATATTGTTATTATTTTATTCTTATCTGCCCAAATATATATCCATACACATTTTGCAACATAGGAACAAACATGGGAAAACAAAAGATTGAAATAGCACTATTACGATTAACAATAAAAACTATTATATGTATCTCACGCCATATTAA
>NW_027585510.1:0-1695 GCF_028453695.1 Augochlora pura
TGCGGAACCGCAACGGAGAGAGCGCGATGCCGCCGAAAATGACTTTGACGCGGCCTCACCGGTGCTTCCAAATAATAGAACATATTGCTAATAATTTGCGTTGCATAATTAAGGCGGCGAATAAATGTAACTCGTACACGTGAGGGATCGCGGGCGATTCAATTAAAATATATGCAAATTTAAAATGCATTACGGGAACACGATAACATACATACATGTATAAAGCGGTTTACGGCGGTCCGCGCGTCCCGTATGAATATCAAAGTACTCGCAAAAATTAACATTAAAACGAGTGCCGCGTGATAAATGTTGCAACGGTCTGGCAGCGGGACATTGTTAAGCCCGATGATAGGATTGACACGTTTTTAAAATTCATAAGTTCACCTGTCCCCGAGAATAGACGGGAAAAAGGTACGCGCGCCGGTTTGCACGGTAATTCGTGACGTCCCCAAGGCGGCCCCCGACACACCCCATGGGTTTTTCGGGATTCATGTATGCGCGGCCGCAAGCGCAACCTCGTTTCTCGCATCCGAGTATGCAATATATCTTTCTCGCGCGCCGCGACGAATCTGACATATTTACACAAATTACGCCAATAACGATCAATTATAAACCGTCGGATAATTCGGTTCGATGTTAATTCTGTCCTGACAATTTTCCAACGGCGCCATTAGCTACGGTTAATATTCTGTCGGCGGGCGCAGTTTTAATCGAGCCCCTTACGGCAGCTCCTGTACACGAACCCGAGCAATCGGGGTACATAATCAGCGAGTCGTGTATCTGGACTTTGATACTCCGCGTGCTCGCGCTCGAATTTGGTCACCGAATCGAAGGTTGGATCGCATAAAAGTTGCGGGAACCGTACTTCGAGTCGATGCGAAATTTTCTGTGAAATCGCTCGAAACCGAATTCGCGTGTTTTCCGAGCTGTTCAACGGAACGCAGCGCCAACGCAGCGCAGCGCAGCGCAGCGCAACGCAACGCAAAGCGAGGCAAAGCAAAACAAAGTAAAGCAACGCAACCCTTTATGGAGATGAAGTGTTTGCAGTGGAAACAGTAGACAGAGACGGTTCGCTGAACGATTCGGCGACAATATTTGTAAATCATCGTAGATTCGAAACAGGCTGGGGTTAAACTATGGACTACGCAATCGGG
Source organism: Augochlora pura (assembly GCF_028453695.1). Classification (NCBI taxonomy): domain Eukaryota; kingdom Metazoa; phylum Arthropoda; class Insecta; order Hymenoptera; family Halictidae; genus Augochlora; species Augochlora pura. The sequence continues at coordinate 1,155 of NW_027585510.1, forward strand.
CAAATCGGCCGAATCGAGAGCAGGTTGACCGTGCGGTTAATTATTCGAAATGCCTAAATACCTGGATGTATTTCATAGGAGCGTACCGGCCGCGTTGGCCGAGGTCAGGTCGGCTGCGGGGGCGTACTATTTCACCGGAGATAATTAATGGAGACTTCAGACTAATAGCAGAGTAACACGACCGCATGACGGGGTTACAATGTAAATGGCCATTACTGGCTTTTCACCGAGGAATTAAAGCGACTCGCGTCGCGGACACCCGTTCCTGAAAAGACGTTAATTAACAGCCGAAAATGTCAAGGAATTCCTCAGCTCGCGGATGAATGCGCCACCCACACCTACGAAAAATCCTTGCTTTGAAAACTCCGTGTCTCCTGAAAATCATTCTCTGATAAACTATCCTGAAAGAGGAAAACATCGCGGCCACGTTATAAGACAATATCTGATCGCGCTTTCGAACAGATAACGACAGCGTACCGGAGGATCATCGCGCGAATTCCTCCTGGATACCTACCGAAATGTCGCTAATATCTACGGAAAC
>NW_027585511.1:0-1695 GCF_028453695.1 Augochlora pura
GTTGCTGGTTCGCGCCACCGAAAAAGGCCTCGAGTGCAAAGGGTTAAAATCAATTCGGTACATTATATAAACAATTTCATCGTAATTATATTATTAACGGTTACGTGTATCTTAGGCGACGATAATGAAGACAGTTAATCACTGGAGGGTGAATGTTAAAATGATCCTGCTGTTTAGTTTTTAATTCGTGCAATTAATGCAAACAATTTTTCTTTTGCATAAAATTATGTCCCTTCCGAAAAATAACAGGTTCCCAAGATCAACATACGAAGTATTTTTTTCCTTCGTGAAAATACAATCCGATTTTTTGTGCACGATTTATTAATTAAAAAATCTGACCAATCAGAGTCGAGATTGACACTCGAACCTAACAATTACAAGATGCGAGAGCGTCGACTTATTCCTAAAACATTAACCACAAATTCTATTGTTTTGAGATTTTTTATTAAATAAAAAAAGTTAATGTAGAGTTATTACCAACGATGTTAATTTTCTTATGAAATAAAAGAAACAAACATAGCGACAGTGGCTGGATGAGAACTTTTCTCTCTCTCTCTCTCTCTCTCTCTCTCTTTCTATCTCTCTCTCTTTCCCTCTCTCATTCAATTATTTCCATCGGAAATAATAACAATCTGTCGCGAAGTATTTGAGGTTAAATTTAGCTTGATTTGAATTACGATTCACAACTGTTTCCTTTATTATCGACAAGCGATGCTATTTTCTTATTACTATTTATTTATCTTTTGATAACGAGAGACGATGTAAAAATCATCTTTGCTCTGATTGGCTGACAATACACTGCTTATGCAAGATCCACTGCCCATTGGATGGGTAGCAAAATAATGGTACATTCGCAGCAGTTTAGGGAAGAAGAAAAACTTGCAGGAATAGGACAATACAATATAATTTATAGAATAATATATAATTTATGTTATCTGTCATAAATAGGAATACAAGTACTGAATAGCTACATAGTTTTCTGCATTATAAGATCGAAAGGTATGATTAGTCATGAACTAATTATTTCTAGCGAAAAAAAATTCGTACGTCTTGCTTTCCACCCATGCCACTTGGTGGCTAGCGTTATGAAGTTTTTCTCGCTTGTAAATATTGCTGTAATTAGTATATAATAGGCATATGGTCGAGTCAGCTTCACAGGAGTTTACCCTTCGGTAGGCTCGATCCATATCTTAGGCATACCCATTGTGGGTGGTTTACTGATTACAAATATGTGATCCGATTGTTATGAGAACCCTGAAGGGTTCTCATGACATTACAACCGTCCCTAGAAGAGGACGAAGAATGGCGACATAAGCACCGAATGATATTCAAGCAACGTGATATGGTTGTTGGCGAAGTTAGAAAGTATGGGTTATGCGGAGCGATAATTGTATTTCGTTTAGTATTAAGTGCGATAATATTTAAGCGGTATGCGAATAAATCGGCGTGCGAATAAATCGGCGTGCGAGTAAAACGGCGTACAAATATCGAATAAGAGTGAAAAAGAAGAGGAGAATAACAATAACTATGAATATTGTAAATAAATATTGTAAAAATTGTAAAAGTTTTTGAAGGGAAGTAAAATTTTAGATGCATGGATTAGAGACACGATACTGTAAAAAAATAAATTCAAAAAAATAAAATTGCACAGTATGGTATAATTGAGAGATATCGTGATCATCATAAAATAAAATA
>NW_027585512.1:0-1695 GCF_028453695.1 Augochlora pura
AGAAACACGGCAAACACGATCTCCTCATCGCAAGTTGCACAAAGCCTGGAATATGTATCAAGTATTACAAAGCAGATCCTCCGCCTAAATCCGGGATCGCGGCAGTCGCCGTTAACAGAATAGGAGAACCGATGGCATCTGAAACATTGATTGTCTACCGTCAGCGCGCGGCATTTAACAAGATCGGCGGAGCCCGAAGGACACGGAACGGCTCTTTGGAACGGTTCTGCATGAGGCTGCCTCGTCGCGACGCACGCAGGAACATGGCGCGCACACCTTAACCCTTACAGTACGGAGTGGGGGGGACTTCAGATCCCCCAAAATTAGTTTTTCGTTAATGACTTTGTAAATAATTTCTTTTTCTCTTTTTCCCTTTAGGCAGTCGAGTTTTATTTTAAATCCTGTATAAACTCTTATTAGTGGCATTCTGTTATTAATTTATTATTTATAATTATTAACTTTATTATTTATCTATTTATTATTAATTAAATAAATTAGTTTTCTTCGAGAGGACTAACTAAATCTATTATTGTAGATACTAGGTTGCTATATATATTTTTGTATTAATATAAATATAGTATAAATATAATATAGATTTAACATAAATTTAAACTCATTATTTATTATTTATAGTAAGATAGAGATGGAGCTGATGCAATGAATTATATTTATTTTTTTACTGTCGAAAGCAGTAAAATTGAGTTCCCCACTTCTTGTTCCATATTTTAATTATCAATTATTATAACAAATTTATTTTATGTCAAAATATGAAACGTTCGAAAGTGGACAGTATATTATTTATTTATTAAAAATAAATGCTGTAGATTTAGTGAAATAATTTTAATTAAACTAATAATAATTAATTATCTAATAATAATAATTAACTATATCTTAATAATAAAAAATTTTTTAATTTGCCAATAGTCTTTGTAATATGCCAACTAATAAAGAGAACAAAACAGTTTTTGTGTGGAGGGAATTTTAGTGACTCCGTGCTGTTTTGTTATAAAATCGACGGCGTGCTGTAAGGGTTAACTGGAAGGGTGCAGGAAAAGCGGAGCGTTCGAAATCGTGAACGAAATCGACGAGAGAACCGGGCGGATGCGAGGGGCCGTTGTATAATATACTGATTCTCGCGTCTCCGCGCGCGCGCGCGCAAAGGCGGCTACGTGTATTCGGCGCACGTCCGCGCCAGATTTCCTTGAGTTATATCGGCAAATGCGGAGGAAAATGTGTTGTTCGAAACGTTGTAGTGCCTCGCGGGGACAAATTTTCGACGGTCGTAGATCTCTCGCGCACGGCGGCTGGCTGTACGCTAACTCGTAGACAGACACGGGGCCGCGTGGCAGAGCGTTTGTCGTGTCTGCCCCAATTTATACCGTGATTGCGCCATTGTGCCGCGTCTCCGACATTTTTAGCCTCCGAAAACCGGCGATAAACCGGCTCTTCTTAATAGAAGAAATCGTATGGATGCTGCGGCGGCTCTTGATTTCATCTTACACGAGCATTCGCGGATTTTTCTTTTTCGATAGAGTCAGTTTTATTTTCTTTTTAAGTGTTTTTCTTTGTTTTTCTTGAATTTTGATTGATCTGAGATAACCCGAGATCATTTTGTAGCATAAATGACGGGGTTGATGATGACTCGAGGTTTTATTAATTTCTTAATGAAAATAATAATTGAAGCGGCTTTTATAT
>NW_027585513.1:0-743 GCF_028453695.1 Augochlora pura
CGTCTTTGGACTTTTCCCCATTATATGCAGTTTTCCGTTTATTCTGATTTCAGAAATTGATGTTTCAATCACTTTGCCGTGGAGCAATTTGAACTTTGGGTAGCTTAAATTGAAGCTGAAAGTATCTACTTTACGATGCCAGAAGCTATATTACTGTGAAACGTCCTGGGATTTTTTTATGATTTTTTGAAGCAAATAATCAGGCCTATTAGGACGTCTGGGGCTCATTTTTGGACTTTGGGCGAGTTTTCAGTCGCTTTCCCGTGGAGCAATTTGGACTTCAGGGTACTTAAATTGAAGCTGAAAGTGTCTATTTTACGATTCCAGAAGCTACATTACCGTGAAACGGCCTGGGATTTTTTTATGATTTTTTGAAGCAAATAATCAGGCCTATTAGGACGTCTGGGGCTCATTTTTGGACTTTGGGCGAGTTTTCAGTCGCTTTCCCGTGGAGCAATTTGGACTTCAGGGTACTTAAATTGAAGCTGAAAGTGTCTATTTTACGATTCCAGAAGCTACATTACCGTGAAACGGCCTGGGATTTTTTTATGATTTTTTGAAGCAAATAATCAGGCCTATTAGGACGTCTGGGGCTCATTTTTGGATTTTGGGCGAGTTTTCAATCGCTTTCCGTGGAACAATTTGGACTTCAGGGTGCTTAAATTGAAGCTGAAAGTGTCTACTTTACGATGCCAGAAGCTACATTCCCGTGAAACGGTCTGGGATTTTTTTATGATTTTTTG
>NW_027585513.1:843-1695 GCF_028453695.1 Augochlora pura
GTCGCTTTCCCGTGGAGCAATTTGGACTTCAGGGTACTTAAATTGAAGCTGAAAGTGTCTATTTTACGATTCCAGAAGCTACATTACCGTGAAACGACCTGGGATTTTTTTATGATTTTTTGAAGCAAATAATCAGGCCTATTAGGACGTCTGGGGCTCATTTTTGGATTTTGGGCGAGTTTTCAATCGCTTTCCGTGGAACAATTTGGACTTCAGGGTGCTTAAATTGAAGCTGAAAGTGTCTACTTTACGATGCCAGAAGCTACATTCCCGTGAAACGGTCTGGGATTTTTTTATGATTTTTTGAATCAAACTATCGGTGGTATCAGGCCGTCTGGGGCTCATTTTCGAACTTGAACTTTGGACGAGGATTCAATTGCTTTCCCGTGAAGCAATTTGAACTTTAGGTAGCTCAAAACTGTTGTTCTCTCCTGACGAAAATCTCCTACGATTTGATCGACTAAAATTCTCCTGTACTTTAAATGCGTCAGTGCTTTCTCATTTTTATTGTGCTGTACAGTTTCATACAGGATGTATGAATTAATTATTGATATCTCCATTTCCCAAAAAGAATAGTTGGTGCACGTTTCAACTACAGATAACAATTGCCAACGCCGGGCTCCGCAACGGAGCCAACGGAGTTACGGAGCAAACGACGAATGGCTCCGTGGCGGAGCCAACGGAGCGCCAAGGGTTAAAGGATCAAAGACGCCGCGCGGCACGATGAAAATATTAAAACGGCTGCTTCCGGTGCCGCGTTCTTTGCGGGTTTCGCGCGCACCGCCGTCGAGGAATAATGAAACCGACGATTGCGCCGGGAAGAGGCCGGGAATAGGCGCTCTGGCTTTTTTC
>NW_027585514.1:0-1695 GCF_028453695.1 Augochlora pura
CATAGTGCACGAAAATAGTGTGCACAGACTCCCCCGGGGTAGGGAAGACGAGGACCCGGTGGTCGCGTGTAAATTCCGCTTTTACCTCGGCGCGGATAATGGAGACAGAAACTTCGGCGTCGGAGAGTATCAGGGTCACCATTAATTCAACACGATGTAGGCGTGTAGCTGATAAGTCTCGGGGTTAAGGAGATTGTTCGGAAACCGGCCGACGGGAGCGGAGGTGGAGGACGACGATTCTACTAACCGTCGAACGTGTTTGTTACGTGCTCGGACCGATCGCTCTTGTCTTCGACCAATCGGATCGTGCTACTGAGAAATTGTTCGAGTCGCGACGCTGGATATTGAATAATATAATAGGCTTAAAGATAGAAGCGTTGCACGTGGCGTGAGGCGAGATCTGAGAAAACGATGGAGAATTTGCTATAGAGCATGATTTTTTAGGTTCGACCGAAGTGATCGAAATAATCGAAAAATTTCATCGAAATAAATTTGTTTAATATTTGTTGTATTTATTGTGTTGATACTTCGCAGTCGAAGGTATTTAATTGCAAATGTAAAAATTTTTTGGTATAGTATCTGTATTTTATAAGACGAAGTGCACTTTATGCATATGAAATTGACTTTTGTGAGTTTTAGGAACAGTTTTGCTATTAAGAATATTTTTAAATCTAAATATTGTTGGTATAAAAATTATTTTAGAACGTTTTTGCCCTCGGAGTTATCGCTCGAGTGCAAAGGGTTAAATATATAGCTTTTATAAAATCGAGAAAAATTCCGTCGACGAGAAGCTTCAAATTCCCTAATATTTACTAAATTAAATTTCTCTAAATATTTCCTAAATTAAATGTTCCCATGGAATAATTATTAATAAAAGAACGATCTCTCTTCCACAGAAAAATCGGCTATCATCTACTACACCAAGCAAATAAAATTGCAAAACGCAATGGCCGTCATAAAATCATCGCCAACAAATTTCTCGCCAAGCTCCAAATTTCCCGAACGCATCCCTGCGAATTAATAATCACATCCGACGCATTAATGATAACTAAGACGTCCTACCCGAGCGCGCCCCGGGGGACACTTAACGGCGCGAAAATGGCATTCGTCAAAGATGGAACGGCTCTCGCTAATGGATGCGGACTAACTCGAGAAGGCGATGTCCTCCCTCGATGTTGTATTAATGGCAGCGTGCCGCTAACGCGATTAAAATTGCATCGTTAACTCGCGCAAGAACGCGCGCGGCCCGAAGATAATTTCACCGAAGTCACGGAACCGGGAATCAAAACGGAGTGCACACAGCAAAAGTTCCGCGCGCGGTTATTAATCGGTGCGTCGGTGCACACGAATATATTCCCCCCCGTTCGCTGTGTGTTTGTTCTCCAATTCCGCGCCGCGTTTGCCCGGGCCACCCTCATTATTTCGGGAAACAAACGGAGAAGCGGAACGGAACACGCCCGATAATTCGAGCTGCAAAAATATCAATTAAAATGGACGAATTCGATTCGGTGAATTACGAATAAAAGGGGCACTTTGTCTGCGGCGTTTTCGATGTTTCATTCATGGATCGCGGAGTCGATTTAATTACGGCGGAATTCAATTTCGGTGTTTAATTTGTTGGGTTTTGATTGCGTTGTAATTCGGTCACGTTGCAAGTCGATTACTTGGTAATTCAATTTTCATATTTAATATGCT
>NW_027585515.1:0-536 GCF_028453695.1 Augochlora pura
ATCAGAGAAATCTCAACATACATCGATACTCTTCTCGAAATATGATTTAGGCTTGATTATGTATGAAAACGACATTTCAGCTGGTGACATGACTATTTCTGCAGTTGTTACGTGGAATTTCGATGAAAACAATACTTTGCACCAGAAAATACAATACATGATGTTGGTTATTACATTGAATCAGAGAAATCTCAACATTCATCGTTCTTCCTCTCGAAATATGATTAAGGCTTGTTTCTGTATGAAAACGACATTTCAGCTGGTGACATGACTGTTTCTGCAGGTGTTACATTGAAATTGAATGAAAACTGGTAATATGCACCAGAAAATACAATACATAATGTTGCTTGTTACATTGCTGCAAAGGAATGTCAATATTTATTGGTATTCTTCTCGATATATGATTTAGGCTTGATTATGTATGAAAACGACATTTCAGCTGGTAACATGACTGTTTCTGCAGGTGTTACGTTGGAATTGAATAAAAACAGGTAATATGCACCAGAAAATACAATACATAATGTTGGTTATTACAT
>NW_027585515.1:636-1029 GCF_028453695.1 Augochlora pura
GTTTCTGCAGGTGTTACGTTGAATTTCAATGAAAACAATACTTTGCACCAGAAAATACAATACATGATGTTGGTTACTTCATTGCAGCAGAGAAATCTCAACATTCATCGGTCTTCTTCTCGAAATATGATTTAGGCTTGATTTAGGTATGAAAACGACATTTCCGCTGGTATCATGACTTTTTCCTGCAGTTGTTACGTGGAATTGCGATGAAAACAAGTACTTTGTACCAGATAATACAATACATGATGGTGGTTATTACATTGCAGCAGAGAAATCTCAACATACATCGATATTCTTCTCGAAATATGATTTAGGCTTGATTATGTATGAAAACGACATTTCAACTGGTGACATGACTGTTTCTGCAGTTGTTACGTTGAAATTCAATGA
>NW_027585515.1:1129-1695 GCF_028453695.1 Augochlora pura
CTATGTATGAAAACGACATTTCAACTGTTGACATGACTGTTTCTGCAATTGTTACGTTGAATTTCAATGAAAACAAGTACTTTGTACCAGAAAATACAATACATGATATTGGTTATTACATTGCAGCAGAGAAATCTCAACATTCATCGGTCTTCTTCTCGAAATATGATTTAGGCTTGATTATGTATGAAAACGACATTTCAACTGGTGACATAACTTTTCCCTGCAGTTGTTACGTGGAATTTCGATGAAAACAAGTACTTTGTACCAGAAAATACAAAACATGATGTTGGTTATTACATTGCAGCAGAGAAACCTCAACATTTATCGGTATTCTTCTCGATATATGATTTAGGCTTGATTACGTATGAAAACGACATTTCAGCTGGTGACATGACTGTTTCTGCAGGTGTTACGTTGAATTTCAATGAAAACAAGTACTTTGAAGCAGAATATACAATACATGATGTTGGTTATTACATTGAATCGGAAAAATCTCAACATACATCGATATTCTTATCGAAATATGATTTAGACTTGATTACGTATGAAAACGACATTTCAGC
>NW_027585516.1:0-6564 GCF_028453695.1 Augochlora pura
CTCCGGCCCGTCCGCGGCGCTCCATTTGCATTCGGGGTCAACTTTCGATCGCGTCCCGTTTTCCCTCGCCGCGCGATTATTTTCGCGCTCGCTTGTTACGCGGCGGCAAATAAAACCACGTCGCGAGGGCCGCGCCGTCGCCGATAAAAACCGGCCGAAGTGCCGGCGAATCTCCGCGAATATCGACACGGCACGCTCCGCAAACATTTGTCCGAGACCGTTGCGAATCTATCTCCGGTTTTTCACCGATTCCCGGCGGCTTCACCTGCGGTTCCTCTCGCAGCGGACCCTCTGCCTGGCTCGCCGTCGAACGCGTTAGCTTTCCTACGGCGTGTATCTTCTCGCATTGTACCTTGCATCTCGTCCGCTAAGACTGCGGAATCGCGGGCTCCGCCCACTCGTTGTTTGCGCCGCTACGCGCCAGCCGAGCTAGCCTCTCATTGGCCACGGTGTTTCTCGCCGATAATTCGTAAACGAAGCCGCGGATTATATTTTCGCTAAGGAAAAAGTTGCTCGAAATCACCTCAGGAATCCCTTATCATCCACTCTTAAATAATTCATGCATCGTCCTGTACGAAGTACAATTTACTATACTTTTTGTACCGTTTGTTCATTTCGCTTGGAAATGAACAAATTTCGGGGCTGCTCCCGAACGACTCCCCGAATCGGAGAACGCGAATTAGAGTCCCGGGTTTTCCTTAGCTCGCGCGAAACACGTTCGCAGCCTTAATGACCTTGTTATCCGCTTCCGTTCGGTCGTTCTAATTGCACGGCTCGGCGCGGCGGAGCCAGCCAAGACGAAACTTGCGGAGAGCTTCACGTTCCGTTTCGCGCCACCCTGTTTTTCGTGCTGGCTATACGGGCGCTGTTTTAGAGTCGTTCGCACGGATCGAAATTTGCCGGGGGGGGGCCGCCGTGTGCCGAGTTCGCGAAACAGTTCGCCGACTACCGCTGAATTTTTTAACCCGTGAGGTTAGCCGGATTAAAAAACTATCATACCTTTTGCTCGGTTTCTTGCGCATGACGGGATATGCATATTTCAACCCGCCCGGAATAGTTGGAGTTACTTGTAATCGCTGCGCTGTTTAACCTCTTGCCGTGCCTCGTGTCTGACTCGTTACGGTGATTTTTAATAGTAATCTGTCGAGTATGAATGTTACAACGTTTTTTTAAGTCGAAGTAAAATTCTGCTCTTTTGTCAGTAATATTTAACAGAAGTAATAATTAATATTCACAGAAGCAATTATAGAAGAATTATAGAAGGAATCATAAGTTATTTAATCATTATTCTTTATTTACGTAATAGTTCGTTATTAAATCATTATTTAAATGTTAAGTTATTACTATTACTTAATTATTCAGTCATTATTACTGTGGAGATAAAGGTACCGCAAGGGATTAATATTTTAGTTACTTAGCAACACCATGAATCAATAGTGAACTCATAAATAAGCGAAAACGAACATTTGCACAAGCCAGCTCGTATTAGCAAACAATTGACTAGTGAATTGTTGTCGTAAGAATATAGCTCTGTGTTCTTCTTTTCTATAACAATCGTATGCCTCGAAGAGTTAAACAGGGAAATTACATCGACAAAATATATCAGAAGAAACTTCCTTCTTGGGAAATCACCTGACTAACACAGTAACTATTAGAAAATAAATGATCGATTGACTGTCCAAGAAATCTTCCATCGACAACATCATCTTCGATAAGCGCGCAATCAACGGGCTCGATAAGCACGTTCCATTTCTGCAAGATAAATTGCTGGAACAGTAGTAAGACGATGTTCCGCCGTTAACCCCACACCGTACCATTTTCTTTACGATTACTATGATTAGAATTCTTTCGATTGCACTAATTTCTTAGCAGAAATAGGAACTTCATGTTTATCCTGTGCTTGTATCTACTTGAATGTTTAAATATTAGTAAGAAGAGAATAAAATTTGTTTCCTACTTTTCAACCCCTTGGCTTGCATTTTCACCTTTGTCAAAGAAAAATTGTAAAATGTTCCGAATGCTATGTTGACTTTCACTTTTAACACCCTGTATACCTAACACCATTCATACCTAAAAATCTCCATCACGAGCCCGTCCCGTTAACCATTTGACTACTGTTGGCGCCCGACACATGTTGGCTCCCTGGTACTGTAGACGCCAATAGGCGTCCAGATCAAATTTCGCCTGTTTCGCCCGTTTATTATTAAATTTCATTATTAAATATTATAAAAAGAAAAACTTAAAATTAATATTCACTTCAAGTAATGTTGATCTAATGTGATCGAATTCGGTGTTTTGAATATTTTAATATAATTCTTCAGAAATGCGTGTCTAACGAAAAACTTCGCCGTACCCAGTGGACGTCGCGAGTGAATTGGTATCCTACCGTACGGCCGATGCGTGTCAAAGTCTGCCGTAGCCAAAGGGTTAAAGCACGGCGCGAAGTTAATTTCACAGGTGACAAGCCTCGAATATCCGGGTCAGGTATCCGAATCGTCTCGAATATCCGAGGAAGGTGGAAACGCGTCTCGGGAAAAGCCCGGAAAATCGACGACAGGTCTCGGTGATCTCGACGCGAGAGGATCGGTTCTCCAAAGCGGCGAGTGCAGCGCTCTGAATGAGACGTGCCGGGAGAGAGCGAGGAGAGCGAGGAGAGCGTGAGAGAGCCCCGGCACGATACCGCAGCTGCAACTGCGGCAGCAACCGGTTCGATAATGACGTGTTGAACGAGTAAACGAGATAGGCTCGAGAACTCGAGGGCCTCTGGAAGGGAAGAAGCGAGGCGGACGTCGATGAAACGATAGAGGAAAGACGGGGAGAACAAGAGGGAGAGGGAGAGAGAGAGAGAGATAGAGAGTGAGAGAGGCGGCGAGTAGGAGAGTCGAGCAAAAAACGAGAGTCCATGGTCTTCGTCGGCGCATATTGAGCGGGCACGACCGTTAAACCCGGCTGGTTTCCCGTTCCTGGGGAGGGAAGAAGCGGCCGGGAACTCCGGAATCTCTAGTTCCCAATCGCTGTTCCTCTCCCTCTCTCTCTCTCTCTCTTTCTCTCCGTCGTCTACCGTCCACGGTGAACGCGCAGATACGTTTTCTGTCGCGGCAAAAAAAAAAGCGAACCGGTTCTTTTGTTGGCTGCTTATCGCGGCAGAAGATATGCGCGGGCTCACCGGCGCTTTGGAAATCGAAGGAAAAAACACCTGGAACCTGTTGACGCGACGCCATCGCGCCGATGTAAATTGCCCGGGAAAATAATGGGCCGACAAGTGGTCGTCCTCAAGGCCTCCGCGCCAGGTTCACTGAATCCGCGCGAATTTCAGCGGCGAGAGGCGTTTCGAGTCCGATAACGCTAGCTTTAGCGCAGACGAGACAAATTCTTGTGCAAAGAGTATCTTTTTCTTCTGAAAATTGAAGACCAAGGGAAGAGTATATTGAGAGAGATGGAGACCCTCGTTGTACACTGAACAATTTTAAAACGTCCAGTGTACGACATAAGAGACGTCTTAAAGACGTCTTAAAGACGTCTTTACGAACGTCTTAGAAACGTCTTAGAAACGTCTTGTGTTCGAAATCAAGAAATTTTTAAAACGCCCCTACAATGGTTAACGCCCTCTACTCAAATACTTCTCCATTCACAATAATCTGCCCAACAAAACAACAACCTTCGTTCCATCCACATATCTCCACGTACTTCCATTCCTAGATTTTCGATAACAAAAGAACAGTTATCACTTCGATTTCTAAGAAATCAATGACGTCCACATTTAATCACCATTACAGGAAATCTTCGATCCAGCTCGTAATTTCCGAACAGTGATTAAAATCGATCAATCAATATCCATCAGTTTATCAAATCATTTCGCAAACGAGTTGTCTCGCGCTAAAACTGATTACACGCGAGAGATAACAAATAAATCCGATATCGGTAGATCGGTGAACGGTAAAAGATCTCTGCTTACTTAATGTAGTTAGGCAAAAGGGCAATCCGACAAAGTATTAGCATCGATTTATTTTTGTCAAAGTATATGGGAATTTTTAATGAACAGATTATGATTTGTAAAGTGTCCGAATATTTTTGCGACGTCAAAATTAAGCACTTTAACCCTTTGCACTCGAGTGGTGACTCTAAGACACCACAAAAATTATTCTATTTCATTTCAAAATAATTTTTGCAACAATAAGGTTTAGATTTAGAAAATTGTCAAATAATAAAATTGTTGGTAGGAGTCTCGAGAATAAATATTGTATGCATAAAAATTGATTTTGTTAAATAGAATGGAAATACAAATTATTTCAAATTTACAATTAAAATGGCTCCGAGTGCAAAGGGTTAATATCCATTAACAATAAAACTATACAAACGATGTAAATAAAACTTACGTTTGTAGAGTCTAAAGTAATGGTGTGCGAATATTAATGCGGCCCACTGTAGATCGGCTAAAAAAATGCGCTCATCGATCGTCGCTAAACTGTTCGGAATGTTCCTCTTTCCGTGGACTCGAGTGACCTTTGACATCCGCGATCAATTCGGCGCGCTCCCTGCAATTTCGATCATCCAATGGACTCCAGCGATTTCCACCGGTCGATTCGCGTTTAAAAATAGCGGTGTAGTCGGAGGTAGGGGCGACAGGTGTTGAAACATCTGGTGTCCCGTGCCTCGAGCCGTTTACACTGCGACTGTGTTAGTTATCGCGGCATTCGGCGCGCGATCGGCCGAATGCGCTCGTCCCGGGATCCTTGACCGGCTTTCGAGCTCGTTCGTTATCTGCTGGTCGTATTGTCGCGCGCACGCGCACCGATCGAGATCCAAGGGGAAACGGATCGACCGTCGTCAAACAGGAATTCGCGAAACGTCGAGATTTCTCGCAAGGACGTCGCAGACGGCGCAGTTGGGAGAATCCAGTGACAAGTTAATACAACTTTTGAACCATTAGAGATACCGTAATACCGAAATCTTTATTATTGTTAATGGAATTGAGTTTTGCGCCTCGTGCAAGAGTGAACGCTTTAGCGACCATATTTTTATATTCTCATGATAGTAAACAATATTGATTTGGTAGATTTTATTTTATTTTATTTTATTCATTGCAAAGGGTATTTGGTATTGAAAAAGTTATATCGTTATACACTTTTATCTCAATAATAAGTAGGAAATTATTGGATGGAAATCCAAGCAGCAAGAACATAATACAAGTTAAATGCTTTGGCCACGTTGAAAAAACGAAAGAATATGTTAAGACCATTTATTAACAAAATATATCATCACTTGCCTACCCAATATAAAACAGTAGTTGATTAATTATGAATTTGAAAAAGTGGACGTTAAGCGTCACCGAAATTAAGAAATCAAAATGTCTCCTGTCTATTAAATCAATATTAAAATGTCTCTTATCTACTAAATCAAAATTAAAATATCTCTTATCTGCCAAATTAAAATTAAAATGTCCCTTCTCTATTAAATCGAAATTAAAATATCTCTCCTCTATTAAATCGAAATTAAAATATCTCTTCTCTATTAAATCTAAATTAAAATATCTCTCCTCTATTAAATCTAAATTAAAATATCTCTTCTCTGTTAAATCAAAATCAGAATGTCTCTTGTCTACGAAATTAAAATTAAAATTATACCTTCACTCGTGCAACACCGCGCGCCATTCGACCAAGTAAGAATAACTCGGAAATATCTGTCCTCCACGCGACTATTCGTTCGCGTACACGAAACGGGTCCGCCGTTGCGTCAGACGCTGACAACTTGTGTCAATATACAGGAATCTCGCGCCCTCGGGCGACTTCGGCGGAGTTAGCAGCGATTTTCGCGTGCTTGGATACTCGTCGGTTGTTTGTGGGACCGTGGTAGTATTTTCGGTAAACATTTGCCGTATTTTCTGTAGACGCAATATTTGCGGAAGCAATCGCGGCGGCCCGCGCGACGCGCGCAGATTATTTCTGCTTTAATTACCGTGATGTGGCCTGATCGTCGGGTCTTTTTCTGGAGGCAAACATTTGAGCAGCGGTCTGGAGATTAAAGCGGAAGGTTCTGCGGCACACAATGGCTCCGTTTCACCTCGCCGTGAACGACGCCGGCACGCTGTAACGACACCGGCGAACGGCTACAAATTTATTACACGTGACGGACCGTTTCCGAGAATTTCGAGGTAGCTGCGACGATTATCGGGAAGGCCAAATCGTCGCCAGATTACAGTATAGTACAGTATAGTATAGATTATAGTACAGTACAGTACAGTATAGTATAGTACAGTATAGTATAGTACAGTATAGTATAGTACAGTATAGTATAGTACAGTACAGTATAGTATAGTATAGTATAGTACAGTACAGTATAGTACAGTACAGTATAGATTACTAAAGAGTATAGATTACAGTAACTATACTGTAAGTACAATATTATACTGTAGTATAAGGATCGTATAGAAAGAAATCGACGATTAGTATCGTCAGTGAGCCCTAAATGTTTTGACGAAACTCGCGAAAATGGCAGCTAGGTAGACGTTTGATTCCTTTATTAATAGCTTCCGATTATTAAACCACTGTTTCATGGTGTTTATTA
>NW_027585517.1:0-1694 GCF_028453695.1 Augochlora pura
TTTTTGTGTTTATAAGTGACATACAACATAATATGCAAGGATATAAGAGATATAGACGGGGATACAAGGGAACTCAAGAGTATACAAGCGAGATAAAACATGATATCCAAGGATATAAGAGTGACAGGGAAGGATACAAGGGATTTTAAGTGGATATCAGGGAGATTAAAGTTGATATCCAAGTATATAAGGCAGATACGAGAGGACACAAGGGTATTTAAGTGGTTATAACGGATATAAAAGATGGTATCCTATTATATAAGAAAGATGGAAGAGGATACAACTGAATTTAAGTGTATATGAGTGAGATACAACATAATATACAAGGATATAAGAGAGATAGAGGAGGTTTCAAGTGAATTTAAGTATATATGAGTGAGATACAAAATAATATACAAGGATATACGAGAGATAGTGGAGGATACAAGGGAATTTAAGTGGATATAAATGAGATACAACATAATATCCAAGCTTAAAAGAGAAATAGAAGAGGAATTAACTGAATTTAAGAGGATATAAGGGAGATAAAACATGATATTCAATTATATAAGAGAGATGGAAGGGGATACAAGGAAATTTAATTTTATATAAGTGGGATACAACATAATATGCAAGGATATAAGAGAGATGGAGGAGTATGCAAGAGAATTTAAGAGGATATATGATCGATAAATAATGATATTCAATTATATAAGAGACGTGGAAGAGGATATAAGGGAATTTAAGTGTATATAAGTGAGATACAACATAATATGCAAGGATATAAGATAGACAGTTGAGAACGCAAGGCAATTTAAGTGTGTATAAGTGAGATACAACATAATATGCAAGGATATAAGAGATATAGACGAGGATACAAGGGAATTCAAGTGTATACAGGTGGGATAAAACATGATGGCCATGGATATAAGAGAGACAGCTAAGGATACAAGAGAATTTAAGCGGATATAAGGGAGATAAAACATGATATCCAATTATATATGGGAGACTGCGAAGGATACAAGGGAGTTTAAGCGGATATAAGGGAGATAAAACATGATATCCAATTATATAAGAGACATAGAAGAGGATATAAGGGAATTTATGTGTATATAAGTGAGATACAACATAATATCCAAGGATATAAGAGAGATAGGGGAGGATACAAGGCTATTTAGGTGGATATAAGTGAGATACAACATAATATTCAAGGATATAAGGGAGATAGAGGAGTAAGCAAGAGAATTTAAGAGGATATAAGGTAGATAAATAATGATATTCAATTATATAAGAATTGTTCCATTGCAGGGTTATCGGCTTTTTCTGAGACATTGTTTTTTGTTTCGGAAATCGTTGGTTTTCTAACCAAAGTTAGTTATGCCCATGCTGCTGCTGCAACGATCGTCTCGGGTGAGGCCGAGATTTTTTTAAAAATAATCGAGCAAGGTTAAATTTTAACCTGTTTAAACCGGCATGGGACATTTGCAATTGTTTTTTCTTTTTATTAAGGAAAAAGACACATCAAATTAATTGTTTCATTTGTACCACTGGCGATACATGCCGGCGGGAAGGTCTTAAGGCGTTATGTTAGTTATTAAAGCGTGCGTTACGTCTTAAAAGGCGTTGCGTTATTTATTAAGGCGAGCGTTATGTATTAAGGCGTTGCGTTAATTAGTAAGATTTTTGTCGAAGCGTTAGCAAGTAAGCGAAACATG
>NW_027585518.1:0-1694 GCF_028453695.1 Augochlora pura
CCTAATTTTTAAATAAAATTCATTAATTCATGCATTTAAGGGTTAAAGGCGGGTGATCTCGACTCGTTTTTCGTCCTAGAGCGGGCGCTATTTTGTGAAATCATAAATTTAGTCTTACGAAAGTTTATTTAAACTCTTAAAACTACAAGAAATATTAAAAAGAAACTAAAAACTAATAAATCGTATTACTACGATTTTCGCCTATAAGCCACAATCGAGCTAATATCGTATTACTACGACGCCCACCTTTAAGCAGCAGTCGAGATAAATCGTAGCACTACGACTCCCGCCTTTAATGTGTTAATAATATTTGTGTTATAATGAATACTGAATAAGTTGTAAGAAATGCTAGTGAAATAGTAACGTCACTCGGGCCATAATTATGCCACATAACACTGTGAACAAAACGTAAGGTGAATTTGTTTATAAAATTTAAATTCTTTATTTATTCTTTTTTTATTTTTTTCTCCTAGGTTGGTAGGACTGTCTATAACATTTGCCAAGCGTCTGTTTGTGAAAACGTTTAATTATCTCCGAGTTACACATGTTTTTATAAACAACCAAAAGTCATCACAATAATGCACCATGTCATACTGCATTGGTTCTTCGCGACTTTTTTGCGAAAAACTCGACTCGTATCGTTCCGCAACCACCGTATTCGCCGGATTTGGCTGCGGGCGACTTCTGGCTATTCAGCAAACTCAAAAGACCAATACGGGGACGCCGTTTTGACACGATTGAGGAGATAAAAACCGAATCGGAGAAGATCTTGAAGGCTATACCGGAAAAAGACTATTCCGACTGTTTCGAGGACTGGAAAAAGCGTTGGCAAAAGTGCGTTTTATCGGGCGGAGATTACTTTGGAGGGGGTGAAATTGATTTGTAAGAATAAATAAAGAATTTACATTTTATAAACAAATTCACCTTACTTTTGGTCACAGTAGTATACTCGAGGGATACTAATTTTTTACTAGTTTTAGAAATTCGTTTCTATTTCTATCTATTCGAATAAAATTTAATTGTACTGCGATCTTGAAAATAGGATGAAGATATAATATTGCACGCTATGGTGAATTTCAACTATTCAATTTCAATGTTATTGATTAGTTTTTAATGAGAATGAGAAAGAAGTTTTTTAACGTTTGTCTCATAACTGATAGCATGATAAACCTCAAAATAGCAAGTGTCAAGGAATGCGTTCTTCTATTCCTACGTAATCTGTTCGTCACATTTTATCCTTAGCTTTCGCACAAAATAATAAATATGTTACTCCAAAGTAAAACGGAAATACAATATTGGAGTATCTCGTGGCTACAGCGTGCCACTTAAGAATTAATTGTATCTACCAGGATACAGTTAAATAGAAAGTGTAATCGATACGACATTTATCTCATCAATTTCAGCATCGCCAATTAAATTATTTCGACTCTGGGAAAATTTGATTTGGCTGACGCTTTATCCAATCAGGTATCTCTCTCAGTCATAATTCCGTGCTCCAAGCATCGTCTAAATTTCCTTTCATATTTTTCGACGATAGCGTATCGAATAATAAATGTAATGTAATCACGACCAGATTTTTCCGATGTTCTGCTATCTACGAAATGGCACGTAGCAAATTAGTGATAGCAATTAGCGTTTCCAGCGAATGATTTCACCTATAACAATATCGCTGGATTACTATCGGTGGTCTTGAG
>NW_027585519.1:0-1694 GCF_028453695.1 Augochlora pura
TACAATCCTGCTTCAAGCAACACTGTGATTCATAATGGAACACTGTGTCTCACAATATAGAATCATATTTCACAATGCACCCCCCTCTGCCACCCTCTGCCACAAATGCATCACCCTTAATACTCCATCACAGAAAACAATTCATCAACTCTCCCGACTCACATCTACCAACTAAAGACTTTTATTAACACCGTTTCTAAAAATACTATTCTCCGCACAACAATGTCTCAACACAGAGTCTCCAAGGTATTTTCACACCGTCTCGCTAACCCCTTCCGCCATTCCCAATGTAACATCAATTTATCCTATTCAATCACCCTAAATGAAATGATCAAGCGAACAATCTACATGCTCCGGATCAAAATTGTAAACTATACTGAGCGAATTCCCTGAAATTCGAAGTCCGAGCTGCGGTGTCCGAAGAATAGCCGCTAGTTGCAAATTCACCCTCCGCCGCACGCGTTGCAAAAGGGTTGGCAAGGACGGTCGAGACCCGCCGCCGACAACAGCGTCCGCGTCGACGACTGATTGCCGGCGATAATAATGAGGACCGCGTCGCCTCGACTGTGATCCCGTCGACGAGGAAGGGATCCGACAAAAGGGACGGTCATCCGCAAAACCAGACCTATCGATTTTCATTCGGGACAACGTTCGAGTCCTTTTAACCCTTTGCGGCAATGTACGACAAGACGGACGATTGACTTGGTACCACCTTTTTTCGGTCAGCGATTTCAGTGATTTAAGTTCTGTTCGTGGAGGGTGTATTGTAGCGAAAGGTTGGGGATTATGTGTAAAATTTATGGTTTAGAGTTTGTGGGTTATGGTCTGTGGATTATAGTAATGGAGCGTGGATTATGGGGGGTCGATTATAGGTATAGGGAGCGGGTTATAGTAATAGAGTGTGGAGAGAAATTTTGGGCTGTGGATTATAGCTTGTGGATTATAGTGACATATTCTGGATTATAGCAATAGAGTGTGGATTATAGATATAGACTGTCGATTATAGTCAAAATCTATGGGTTATAGTATGTCAAATATATTAATGTATTGTGGATTATAGACTCTGGATTATAGCAATAAACTATGGATTAAAGTTATAACTGCGGACTCTAGTTATAAACTGCAAATTATAATTAAAATCAGTGGATTATACTCTGACAATTATAGTAATATATTATGGATTATAGACTCTGGATTATAGTAATAGACTGTGGATGACAATTATAGACCTTCGACTCTAGTTATAGACTGTAGATTATAATAATAAATTGTAGATATAGACTGTAAGTTATAACAATAGTCTCTAGATTATAGTTATAATTTTTAGGTTATAATTATGGTCAAAATGTATGAATTATATTCTGTGTGCTATGATAGTAAATTGTGGATTATAGGCTGTGAATATAGCTATAGACTTTATATTATATTTACACAGTGTGGGCTATAATTATAGATTGTGAATTATAGTTAAAATCTATGACTTATTATCTGTACATTAAAATAATAAATTGTAGATATAGACTATATATTATAATAATAAACTTCGCATTATAGACTCTAGATTATAGTTACAGACCGGATTGTGCTCTGTAGATTTTAAACTCTATATTAAAGTTATTGACTATGAGTTATAATTATAGACTGTTAATTTACAGTTATAGACTTTGGATTATAATATATGGATCATAATAACA
>NW_027585520.1:0-622 GCF_028453695.1 Augochlora pura
AGAGGATACAAGGGAATTTAAATGTATATAAGTAAGATACAACATAAACTGCAATTATGAAAGAGAGCTAGAAGAGGATAATAGGGAATTTAAGGGTATATAAGTGAGATAGAACAGGATATAAGGGAATTTAAGTGTATATAAGTAAGATACAACATAATATCCCAGAATGAAAGAGATATAGAAGAGGATACAAGGGAATTTATCTCTATATAAGTGAGATACAACGTAATATCCAAAGATAAAAAAGAGATAGAAGGGGATACAGGAGAATTTAAGGGTATATAAATAAGATACAACATAATATCCAAAAAGTAAAAAGAGATAGAAGAGGATACAAGGGAATTTAGGTGTAGTTAAGTGCTATACAACATAATATCCGAGGATATAAAAGAGATAGTAGATGATACAAGGGAATTTAAATGTATATACGTGAGATAGAACAAGATATAAGGGAAGTTAAGTGTATATAATTGAGATACAACATAATATCCCACAATAAAAGAGAGGTAGAAGAGGATACATGTAAATTTAAATGTATATAAGTGAGATACAACCTAATATCCCAGAATAAAAGAGAGATAGAAGAGGATGCAAGGGAATTTATGTGTATATATGTGAG
>NW_027585520.1:722-1117 GCF_028453695.1 Augochlora pura
AAGTGTATACAAGTGAGATAGAACAGGATATAAGGGAATTTCGTATACAAGTAAGATACAACATAATATCCCAGAATAAATGCGAAATACAATCGGACACAAGGGATTTTAAGTGTATATAAGTGAGATACAACATAATATCTAAGGATATAAAAGAGATAGAAGAGGATACAAGGGAATTTAAGCGTATATAAGTAAGATAAAACATAATATCCAATAATTTAAAGTAGATAGAAGAGGTTGCAAGGGAATTTATTTGTATAAAAGTGAGATACAACATAACATACAAGGATATAAAGGAAATGGAAGGGGATACAAGGGAATTTAGGTGTATACAAGTGAGATAGAACAGGTTATAAGGGAATTTAAGTGTATATAAGTAAGATACAACATAA
>NW_027585520.1:1217-1694 GCF_028453695.1 Augochlora pura
GATACAAGGGATTTTAAGTGTATATAAGTGAGATATAACATAATATCTAAGGATATAAAAGAGATAGAAGAGGATACAAGGGAATTTAAGTGTTTATAAGTAAGATAAAACATAATATCGAATAATATAAAGGAGATAGAAGAGGTTGCAAGGGAATTTATTTGTATAAAAGTGAGATACAACATAACATACAAGGATATAAAGGAAATAGAAGGGGATACAAGGGAATTTAGGTGTATACAAGTGAGATAGAACAGGTTATAAGGGAATTAAAGTGTATATAAGTAAGATGCAACATAATATCCCAGAATAAAAGAGATATAGATGAGGATACAAGGGAATTTATCTGTATATAAGTGATTTGAAACATATTATCCACGGATATAAGGGAGATAGAAGAGGATACAAGGGCACTTAAGTGTGTATTAGTGAGAAACAACGTAATATGCATGGATGAAAGAGAGCTAGAAGAGGATA
>NW_027585521.1:0-1694 GCF_028453695.1 Augochlora pura
CGGCATTGTGATTCGTAAATAAAAAAATAAAGTCATCGATCCGACGATCGCGCGTCTCTTTTCCGGTTTCTTTGCAGACGATCGCGCGCGCGTTTCGCGACTGGTTCGTCGTGTCGGGCTCTCAGCATGGGAGGAGCCCGAGCGTCGCAAATTATCCGCCGGGTTGTTTCACCATTAATATGTAAACGGGGAGAAATTTATGAAGCCCGTGTATATTCGTCCGCGAGGCGTGTAAAGACACGACGTTAATCGACTTTAATGAGCCGCGCGAATTCCGGTGATCCAATAATTGAACTGGGTTATCAGATCGTAACCAGCCCGGCCGCCTCGAGTTACGGCCGCTGAGTTCGACGGTATGGAGCTGGTTATTTAAACGAGAGAGAGAGAGAGAGAGAGAGAGAGAGGAGAGAAAAAAGAGAGGAAGAGAGATAAAGCGAGAGAAAAAGAGAGAAAGAGAAAAATAAAGCGAGAAAGCGAGAGAAAAAGAGAGGAGGAGAAAAAGAGAT
Organism: Augochlora pura; assembly: GCF_028453695.1. NCBI lineage: Eukaryota > Metazoa > Arthropoda > Insecta > Hymenoptera > Halictidae > Augochlora > Augochlora pura. The sequence continues at coordinate 507 of NW_027585521.1, forward strand.
AGAAAAAGCGGCATCGAATCGGCGGAAAAATAATTTCATTAAAAATTTACTTCCCCGCGATTTTAACGGGACGAGCAATAAACTCGCCGCGGCGCCCATTCGCTTATTAACCACTGTCCGCTTTCAGAAGCATATTTCTTCCGTATCTCTGCGAAATTCAATTTACCGATTTCGACCATGAACGTCGACGCCGCGGAATAACAAACGGGCCGGCGCATAATTCCATTAAAAAACTAATTATTTTCGACGCGTATATCGGCCGGATAGTAGCGTAATGGACGCCGTAAAAGGTCCGGCGCGCGCGCGGAGCCTTTCGGCGCGGTTTTAAATAAATTCGGAAAATTGTTCGTGCGCCAATTAACCCGGTCAATTTCCCGGGGCCCCTTTCTCGAGACTCGCGGCCCGAGCGGTAAATTGCACCGCGATAATTAGAGTATTAAACGCCCCGCGTCGTACACGGGGCACACAGAAATCCGCCACGATTGCGAGAAATACTTTCCGATCTTACGCCGCGCGGCTCGTAACGTTGTCGAACTTATGCGCCGCCGATCCCCCCCGGACCTTTACGCTAATTAAAAGTGCGTCAATTAGAAGGCGCGCCCGCCGCTACTCGCGTATTTCGTGTCTCTTTGCCAGGGGGGAGGGGGGGGGGGGGGGGGGGAGGTTAATGCGTTAATAATTTGTGTATGTTAGTAAGCGCGGGGTATGCGTAAGATCGGTCTATTTACGCGGACGCGGTATTAAGGGACATTATATTGTTAAAATAATATATAATATTATATCGTTAAATATAAAGGAAATTTAATAAATTCGAAGCATTGAAGTCTTGTAGAAAAATATCTCGTTCCTTAACGAGCTTATTATGTTAATAATTTTAATGTGATAATAGCTTTTAGAAATGCATAGTATTTGTTTAATTACGCGTATGCGATATCAAGAAAGCAGAATAGTAAAATATAGGAAATTTAATAAATTCGTTCGAAGCATTGAAGTCTTCTAAAAGAATATTCGTATAAATTCGAAAGATTTCGAATAAAAGACTAAATTCGACTACGTTTCTGCACAATAATTAACGAATAATATATTAAAATAATAGTGCACTTATCACAAGGTACATAAGCTACTTATGTCTTTCCTTAACCTGCTTTAGTGCAATAATAATTTTAATATGTTGCTAACCTCAAGATA
>NW_027585522.1:0-1694 GCF_028453695.1 Augochlora pura
ATAGCCGCCCTAAACACGAGGGCGGCCGCGTCAGTGTTGGCAACGAGGTCTGCGACAGAGGCGAGCAGAGCCCTCGAGGCCGAAAATAGCGACCTCAGAAAGGAGGTGCGTGAATTAAAGGCGGAGGTTGATCGCCTCCGCCAAATTGTGGAGGGGGTGGAGCGGGCCAGAATGCCGCCACCTCCTCCACCAGTGGAGAGGGCAGCCCCACCGCCTGCGGCAGTTCTGGATGATAATAACTTCCTACAAAAAATCAGCTCCCTCATAGACGCCAAACTGGCGTCTTTTAGGAGGGAGCTGGCGCCGCAGGCGGTGCCGGCGGGAGGGCCCCAGTCCGCCCCGGCCCCGAATGTTAAACCCCCTCGCCCGAAGAAGGATGGGGGGAAGTCGGCGCCGGCCGAGGCCAAAACAAAGAGAAAGGTGGTGGCTCCACCTGTTGGCCCACCGTCACAACGACCAACAGAGTCAACAACCCAGCCCGAGGAGTGGACGAAGGTGGTAGGCCGCAAAGCGAGGAGGGCGGCGGCCAAGACGGCCCCTGCGGCAGCTCCGTCTCCCAAGCCGGGGAGCTAGCAGGCACCCGGGAAGGGTGCCTCCAAGGCACCTAAAAAAGCAACGCTTCCTCCCCGTCCCCCGCGCACCGCGGCCGTTACGATAACGGTCCCGGCGGATGGGAGGATGACGTACGCGGAGGTGATGACCCAAGCCAGGTCCAAGGTGGACCTAGCAGGGCTGGGCATTACCTCCCCGAAACCAAGGAGGGCCGTCACCGGGGGCCTCGTCTTCGAGGTGTCCGGCGCTGACGGGGCCGCTAAGGCAGACGCCCTCGCCACAAAGGTGGCAGAGGCGCTGGCGGGGTCGGGAGTAAAAGTGGCTCGGCCGATTAAAAGGGCCGAGCTACGGGTACGGGGTCTGATTGACTCCGTCACCCCCGAGGAGGTGGCCTCAGCCGTCGCCAGGGAGGGAGGGTGCCCCGAGGGGGAGGTACAGACCGGTTCCATCCGGTCGGCCCCCTCCGGCCTAGGCACCCTCTGGATCCTCTGCCCGATAGCGGCCGCGAGAAAAATCGCGGTGCTACCGCTGCCTCGAAATGGGGCACACATGTCAGCGGTGCACTGCAGCCGAGGACAGGTCAGGTCGCTGCTATGGATGCGGCGACTTCGGCCATAAGGCCAGCGAGAGCCCGGCCGCGCCGAAATGCCCGATTTGTTCGGATGCGGGCAGGCCGGCCGGACACCGCCTCGGCAGCCGGGCGTGCCCCGCCAGTGCGCGGCGCGACCGCACCGCCCAGAAAGGGGCGGGCAAGAAGAAAGAACGCAAGACAAAAGCGGGGGCCAAGGCAGCGGCCCCCGCGGCGGCAAAGAAGGAGGCAGCCGAGCCCGCCCCCAGCCAGAGGAAAGAAGGGCCCGCTGAGGCCCCAAAGGCCGTTGCACCAGCGTCGGCCATGGAGGTGCAGACGGCCAATTAATGGGGCCCAAGGGCCCAATTATACAGGCCAACCTGAACCGCTCGGCCAGGGCACAGGACCTCCTGATGCAGAACCTGGCCGAGCGGGGTGCCGGGATGGCCGTCGCGTCGGAGCCGTACAGGGTCCCCGAACATCCGCATTGGATGGGGGACTCTGTAGGCTCCGTCGCGGTGTTATGGGTGGGCCGGCAAGGATCCCCGCCATGTTCCGTCATCGAGCGGGGGCG
>NW_027585523.1:0-1694 GCF_028453695.1 Augochlora pura
GAAATGTCCCTATTGAAAAAGTCCTGTTTACTTTGAGACAGACTGTGGTCTGTACTTCCACTATCTTGAGAGTAAGTTTAAGCGGAGCACACTGCGACCAAGTTCCGAACAAGTAAGCCTCTCGATAGAGAAATCTCTGGAGGAAATATTCATATTGAAGGATTGAGAGCCAGCTTGTTCAGAGGAATCCAATTGATACCAAGATACGAGCCAGACAAGAAGGAAAGACGAATTTAACGTTCGTGGCCGCAGAGTTGTACAGGAACCCCTGGTCTCTGATCGCCGGTAATATTTTCCCCGATTTTCGGCAGTATTGCTGAACGGAGAAATTTGGAGCAGTTGTTGTTGAGCCGTACGTAGCGTGACTCGGACCGTTGGCTGACAAGTTTAGCTGGCCTGTCGACGGTAAACAACGTTCCCAAGCGAACATATCCGTCGACGCAGCGTGGACCCACCTTTCATACATACCTCTCCGCACTCAAATACTTCCCCGCACCGTTCGCACGATTAAAGTTGCACGGAGCCCGACAGCGGGAAGAGTGTTAATAAGCGGCCAGACTGGTGAAGTCACAGTTACGCCTGTTACGAGCCGAGGGCTAAGGCAGTCGTGCGTGACCGAGGTTTCGTTTAATGGTAGAATTGGGGGTATAAGGATTAAACAATTGCTGACGAGCCGACGTCTGTTTCACCGTCGGGACCCACAATGATAGGAGAGTGTGGACGAGCCGATGTCTGTTTCACCACCGGGACCCACAGGAAGGTAACTCGTAGATGAGCCGACGTCTGTTGCACCGTCGGGGCCTACGAGCCGGAATAAGGATTAAGGAATAAAGAATGTTTAGCCTCGTAACTCTTACAATTGGTGTACCTCGAGCGGCAAAGGTACACCGTGGTGGATATGATACTAGCTACAGGACGAAATGGAAGTTGGATTGAAATGAATTTAACTCTAGGTTAAATATAAAAATGACAAAGTATAATACAGAAAGATAACTGTTACAATTGTAGCTGTGTAATCGCGGTACCTAAGTGCCGTGCTCTCGCTTTTGACGCACTGAGAAATGCGGGGGTTCGTACAGCCTGACAGTTTTAACGAGAACGATACGTAGTCTATAGCCTGCCGACTTTGGTTGCGTACTGCCCGCTGAGGGATGAAACCGTGGCCCTTTTATACCCCGAAATTCGGTGGAAATCTGGGGGTAGGAATGCGTCTACGTGGTTTTTTGTGGAGTTTGATGCGTGGGAAACCGCGACGCTCGGGGCCTTCTGTTTATTGAAGACGCTCGGTGCCTCCTGTTTATCTAAAACGCGGCGGTCGCCGCCTAATGAGTCGCTGTAGGGGAGATTAGAATTTTCTGGGAATGGAATGTTTGAAAAATGCACAGTACGACCGGGTTCGTACGTAACGCGCTAAAAGCCGCCACAGAATCGATCCCCTCATTCGATGGCGTAAATATTCCGGTGCTTCAATTCACACGTGCGTGCATTCGCGCCCGTAGCCTCATTCCGAACCACGCGGAGAGCACATTAGTCAAATTAATCGTGAGTAAATTGTTCCGTCCTACAACGGAACTTTGTCTTTCATTTATTTTATTTCTTTTGAAATTCGGGTTTTGTCAATTCATACGGTTATTACTGCAGTGTCCTTTTTATATCGTCTAATTACATTAAGAAATCTCATTTGCGCTAAATCG
>NW_027585524.1:0-1693 GCF_028453695.1 Augochlora pura
CATACGAACGCCATTTTTGTTTTCTTTGGAGATGAGCAAAGTGTAAAAGGGTTACGAGAACAATTACTGTAATGAAACTTGTCAGTCGCACTTTTCAAGGAAACTGACAAACAGAAAAATTGAATTGAATTCAATACATTACACCTTTCTGTTTGTTACAAATACCAATAACAATATAATCTACACGAATATGTCACAGCATGAATTTCTTTATAAATGTATTGCCAAAGATAGTATAATTCATGTATAGTTACATCATAGTGACGTAAGTCATATTTTCGAAAATTACAACGTATGTCTTAAAATGTGATCTAACGTGCTAAAATGTTAAAAATACAAACTAAATAAATGATAAAGTTGCGATAAATTACCTTAACTCTAAATTATCTTAGAAATCAATTTGATCGTGATAGTCAAGGTGTTAAAGAAGTTCCTCCGATTTTACTATGAACAGTGATGTTAATAGCATAATACCGAACCTTCTAAATGAAAATTACTCTGAAACAAATTATGTCCAAATTAAAATTGACGTGTCACGCTTATGTATAACTGCACACTACAGATACAAAGAAAACGTGACTAACGTGTAACGTATGATATTCTAGGAGAATGACAAGATTTACTCAAGCCCCGTAGAATTCTAATGAGACGACATCCTTGGATAAAGAACTTCATGAAAAGAATTATTGCCGCAGTAACATTTTCATACCGCCAGCAACAATACAAAATGAAAGCAGAAAGCAATCATGTCGACCAGTAGTTCCAACGTTAATGACATAATGCGTGTGTCGTACGACATCTTTTGCTCTGTGACCCGGTATCAAACAGTACAAAATTTCGTTACGTTCCTTTTTACGAGCTCCGACAATGCTAGTGAATTTCATTGGCCTCCAATATCCCCGGAAAAGGACCGAGAAAACCTGAAAACGGTATCATACCCGTAAATCTACGGCCACGGCAAAGCTGGCATTGTTCGTCTTGGAATTAAGCGTTTCTTCTGAAAGTTAATACGAGGAAACGCGATCTCTCCCGAGCTACCAGAGAGACTCGTATTTGTCGTTCATTGGTGGGCTTCTCTGCTGGTAGACGAAGACCAAAACTGGAGGAACGTAGATATGAGTACAGATGTGCTCTGAAACTGTAACAGTATACGTACGTGTGTGGGAGTAGCATGCATGTGACTTGCCACTGACCGCTGACAGAAAAAGAGGTGAATTCGCGGGGCCCGAGCCAGAGGGCACAGGATTTTTCCGGATTACAATAAGTTTACAGAACGCCAGCTTTTCGGGGTCGACTGCTGTGGCTTTAGGCGTATTCTGCAACATCGCCGATTTCTACGACGCGTTAGGTGGCACAACGAATGAAAAGAGATCAAGCGAGTTTTGTTGCTAGTTGTTGGGTTCACTTCCTTTGCGCTACTCTACTTCAGTGATTGTAAGGAGAGTGAACCTAACTCCGGACAACGCCTAGCTCTGAACATATAATATATCTGCGACAATTGCGGCACTATAAAATCATTGTACTATTTATTCATTCATTTATTAAAAGGGCTACTTATCCCTTGTATTACAGAATATATTAAAAACAATAAATTAATTAGAAAAAACAGCGTAAATCATGTCGAAGAAAACAGACACTATTAAACAGATTTTGTTCGTCTTACTATCTTTACAATACCTTATCTGACATGTTT
>NW_027585525.1:0-1693 GCF_028453695.1 Augochlora pura
TGCATATTTCGAATAGCGTGCGTTATTAAATGGGGGGGGGGGGGGGGGAGAAAAGGGCGTTTATTTATTAACCCGGAGCACGAGTAGCACAATCGAAATTCCGGATCGAGTAAGGCCGGCGGGAGGACGCGTTAATAAAAACGATGCGATTGGTTATTTGGAGACAGTTGAGTGTTTATTAATATAATTTTTCTTTTCTTGTGTTGCATTTAATTTTCAATTTAATATAATTAATACTGACTATATCGGACACTAAAATTGCCTAGCACACGGTTATATGATAGTATTTATTTTTCTTAATCATATTAAAATTTTTTATATAGTTAAGAAGAAATATATAGAAATGAATAATCAAGAATTAGTTTTATTATAAATATTTTCTCCCGGATTTATACTGAATGCCCAGCGGTATACATTTAATGATTTCTGGTGGCGGAGTATCTTTACAATTCCAACAATTGCGGAATAAAATTTGGCAAACCGGTCATATGACAATGATAACCGGGAAATTGTACTAATTTTAATGACATTGTAACAAACATTGATACTCGCAAGCAGGTTGCAGTTCCAAATGAATTGTTGTCATGAGTAATGTGCTCCATCGAATTATTGGCCATTGTTCAACGACGCATGTCATAAATTATATAAATTAATTAGCACGGTCCGAAATATTTTTTGCTCTCATCACCCGTTTCATCTCGCTTCATTAATTTATTTACGGGGAAAGAAGTTCTAGTGAAAAAGTAAGTACGCAGAGGATATTAAGTTAAAAATTATACGAAAGAAAATAATCACGTTTATAAGGTAAAAGTTGTTATTGTGGAATACGCTGTAATTATAATTTTACACGTTTGAAGGATTTTTCAATCTGCTTTGCTTGTGCAGAGTTATAACAACAAGTTGAACAAAATTTTCGTAAAGGAGAAAGTTACTTAAAATAACCACGGGAACCATAAGCATATAACAATAATATTAATTACTATAATAGTAATATCATAAGTATCCATGAGCATATATTAATTTAACAAAATCTGATATCGCTATAATATTTGAATTTTACATTTTTGTCTCTAATACTTTATTCTAACCTCTCTGCGCGTCACGTGCTCGGCTCTCCCGAACGATTCTCTAAAAAATCCGGCAGACGCGAGAGGTGTCGCAGCAACGCCGCCGCGCAGTGCATCCCGGCAAAGAAAAATGTTGCGCTTTAGGCAAAATTTTTTCAATTAACTTCCGGCCAACCTTGGGGACTAAACACCGTGCACCGCGAGCCCCGGCGCGACGCGGGACCAGCTATTCCCGATATTAAGGCATCCGGTATTCTATATAAAACGGGACCGTCGGCGTTAGCCGGCGTCGTAGTTTCGCTTTTGCAGCGGAAAACAAGCGGGGCCGCGGCCGTATTAGATATTCGACCGTAAAGAGGCAGCGTAATACCGGCCCCCGTGAACCCGGTCGTAGCAGTTTGGCGGAGGGGAGGGGGGGCGCGGGGGCGGTCGGAGGGGTCTCGGCCGGAGATTTGCAACGAAAATTAGCATTTTTCCGTGCGACCGAGCCGCGTAGCTAACATCGCGGCGGCCGAAAGGGACCGAGATGAGTGTGGAAGAGGGGCGGGGGGGTGTGGGCGCACGAAGCGGAGGGCGTAGAGAAACTCGCGGGATAGACCCCGGCCAGACCCCGTGTGAAAAGGAAA
>NW_027585526.1:0-1693 GCF_028453695.1 Augochlora pura
CGCTGATTCTAGTGTGATCGTCGAGCCGGCGATCCTCGATCGCGTTATGGTGTTGCGACAAATAAACTTAAGCCTTCACACTCGAGTGGTGACTCTGAAGCACCACTGAAATCGTTACAGCACGTTTCAATATAATTTTTATATTATGAAAAATTAGGTTTCTAAATTGAAAAGTGATATAGTCAATTTTACGCGATACTAAAATATCACGGCCTTCACTACACACTTTTGTACCTTGCATTTTGAAGGGGTTTCTTAAATTTTAATAATTGAACTGCTTCGTAACAGCAACGACAAGAATCGTGACTAACTGTTCCGAGGTACTGAGAGGAACTAACATTCRGTCACGAGCGTAACGGGCAAAAAATCAGTCCGCGAGCTCGGCTTGTTATGTTTACGTTTGGCCCAAGTATGTGTTCGCGACACAGACTCGCGATGTTTATGTTTGGCCCAAGTATCTGTTCGCGAGTCTGACACGCGATGTTTATGTTTTGCCCAAGTAACTGTTCGCGACTCTGACTCGCGATATTCATGTTTGGGCAAAAATCTTCATCGCGAGTCTGACTCGCTAAAGTACGGGAAGGGGTTAAGGACAAATAAGTGCTAATCAGCGCTGTGCAAAAGGAGTCGCAGTGCAAGGGGATAACAATGGAATAGCCTCTTTGGGGTTGAGGTCCCGAAGCTGTTATCTTGTCATCTTATTCTTATCTTATGTTAAAGCAGCATTATTATTTCAGAGTAGTATATATTTCTAGCCGCAAAATATTATGTCTAGGGTCTCTATGGTTTCCTGACGATTGATGCTGGAAATGATTCGTCGAGATACATTACGGGGTGATCGGAGGCATGATACTTGGTGGAAAGGGTGTACTGGTCCGGTGCATCGCAATCGCGTCTTCGCATTTAGGAGCGATTTGGTCAGACGGAATCATCCGCCTCTGAATAAGACAATGCTACTTTAACCCATCGCTGGGCAGATCCGAATTTGGGGCGATAATAGGGATACTGAGTCTGTCGGGTGCTCGCTGAAATGTATTGTTTCTATGATAAGACGAGATGAAATTTTAGGTGGCAATTAAATTGCAACACGTATTGCTTATTTATTTTAATCATTGTGGAACTAATTATTGGCTTTGGGGGAAAGGGGTATGTAAAATACGAAACTAATAATATGATAAAAATATAAAACGGTTTAAATCCAAACGAAGCGATCGTACACGCGTCCCGACAAAAATCGTTCCCCGGCGAAATTGCGTTTCGCGGAAAGATCGATGATCCCATAGGCCACGCGTGTAACCGGGGAAACAGCGACGGAAGAAACGTTAGCCCGCGGACTGGAACCGTTGGTAACGGAAACTGGCCGGATAATTGGGTTTCTAAATCGCTCCGATAGCGCGAATTCGGCTATTTACACGCGGAATAATAGAGGACTAATAGCCGCGTAGACGGTTCTACATGGTCCAGACAACGGTGTATATACGTGGCTCGACGGGCAACGTGTTACATTTTAATCCGGTATTACGGCGCTGGCTGTACATCATAATCTCGGATCGAGCAGCCGAGGCTAAATGTATTGCACGTGTAGCGGTGACTTCGTGGGCTCGTCGGCCGGAACGTAACACCGTAAACTGGAACTAAACTGTCGCGGAACCCAAGGCTGTCGCAGCACCGCCACTGCCGCCGTCGCCTCTCA
>NW_027585527.1:0-2595 GCF_028453695.1 Augochlora pura
CCCTTTGCACCGATCAGATCCTGCTCGGTACGAATATCGATTGGCCATGGCAATCAGTCAATTGTCATTATCATCTGATTGCTATTATATTCACATAGCTACGCTCTCACTCTTACACATTACACTGTCCTTTTCTATCGCACATGTTTCTGGAAAGATCTGGCCACAGAATGGGGGAAGGCGAAGCCTTCTAGAAAGGGGACCGTGATTGACCCCTCAGCACTTTCCCCAGAACTTTCGAAGGAAGCATTTCTTATATGTTTATCTAAAAATTTAATATATATTTCTAACACGCTCATAACAAGTATAGGTCACCAAATCCTGAAAGCAGTTCAACTCAGGTTAAACTTACTCATTACTGTGTTCTGGCCCGATGCCAGGAGGTGGAGGTTGGTTTGCACGTGGTCTTCCAACAGGTGGTCGTAATATATTCACTGAAGCTCTTGGAGGACCACTATCGTTTTGGCCTGCCACTACATCTTCTTTGATATTAGGATTATCGCCTGCAGGTGGCTCGATCCAATCCTCAGGGATATCTACCTCCCATACACGGAAAGCTTCTACTAAATTTCGAGGTATAGTTCTTACCGGGGATGGACCCATAAGAAATGACTGCTGCAAAAAGTCGTGACAGGCCTTCATGATTTCATAAAAGGCACGACTTTCTTCAGATTGTAAGGCTCTGCGTGATGCCAATCTCTCCTCCCGTGTTAGGTCACGATCCATTTTGGTTGCTAGTATGTTCAGTGTCTGTCGTCATTATGTCAAAACAATACCACGTGGATCTGTTGTCACCGAAATCACAAAATATCAACAGCAATTTTTTAAAAAAGCTGATATATACTTTTGTTGATTTGTCTATCTCCACCGTCTATCATACATCTATATACATCTTTGTCTATCTTACCGTCGTCGTGGTGTTGATTGTCGAGGAGGCACTCTGAACTCCCGAGCTACAATACAATAATTACACATGTTGACTAACCTAAAAAATAAAAGGATCAAGAATTAAATGCTTATGCTTCCAATGGAACTGTTGCCTGATCACGCGACCATAGGTATAAATAAGCGCCTCTGGTTATGCAAATTATAAACTTAGTTGATGCCGACAGGAGGGAAATCCAAATGTAGATACAGATTTATATCGTATAGTTATATAGGGATACAGTATCGGCCGAGAGGAATAACTGAGAATATGTAAGGAGTTAATGAGAGAGAGTTCCCACGAAATTCTTCGTTGAACCTTTTTATTTAGCGAGACTAATCGAGGAATGTAGAGAAAGTCACGTAGCCTCTCGTAAGTACCTCTCCAATTTCACTTGAACTAGTCGAGTCACAATACCTTACTCAGTCCTCGAGCCGAAATCTTCGCGCGCGGCACATTCCCACACCGTTCGTTTCGGCGGGCTTTTTACCCCTGCGCGCTCGACTCTCGCGCATTCCCATCCGCACGCGCACCGTCGAACCACCAACCACCACCAATCTGCAACCGGAAGACGGATCATCCGACGAATCAGCATCCAGCTAGAGAACCCCAATTTTCCTATTGGACAAGGAAGGAAAAGGAAGAAGGAACGCAGGAACAAAACTTGATTCCTCGGGAAAATACGCAGACTTTATTGTTGGGAGGCTTGGAGATAACATCTTAATCCAGGAAATAAAGTTTTAAAGACGATTTCTGTGTAACTAGTTAATTTTTACAAGTCCTATACAAGCAGAACACTTTTGTGTTCCACGGGCATCCGAACCAGCCAAACTTTCCTAAATCCCACCCAAAGTTACGCAACAGAACAATGAATCCAAATTTATTGTGCACAATGTTTCACTATCCCTATCTTCTATCTATTCGGAGAAATCACTTATCAGTCTTTCTCTCTGTCTTCTCATTCTTCGACTGTCAACTTATGTCGACGTGGCCGCGTCGTCGTCGTGGCTCTTGATGCCTTACTGCTGTGTCTGTGCATTCACAGCTCACTCACACACAAAGCTTACATATAAATATAAAATTGGCAAATAAAATTATATAACAACTCAGTATTTTAACAATTCAATATATAAGAAGTATAAAGTTGGCTGATATTATAGATAAATACATAATAATAAATATATTGTTTAAATATCGCGTTAATTTTCGAAGCGAATTTCTCGAAAGCGATACGAAGTTTTTATCAGAGTCAAAATTTTTGCCTGAGTATGTTCGGAGTCACGACTCCCGGTCGAAGATACTTCGGCACGGCGATCGTTGAAACTCGGTGACCTCGGCAAAAGCTATCGACAATAGAGCCGATATCGAACTACGGGACAAAAGCCCCCGGCCCGGGGGCAGATTTTGCCATTCTCCGGAGCCGGCGATCTATCTCACCCGCCGAAAAAGGCCTCACCAGAGCGGGCGTACTCGCCACGTCTGGAGCCTCAGAAGGATATAGAGACGGCTGGATTTCCAGGTCGCCCGCCGGTGAGTACATGTTCCGGAAATACTCAGTGACGACCTCCCGCGATAAATCGCAAGGTTGGGGGTGCCCACTGAGCACCTCCTGAACTGCACGCCGGCGGTTCTCTCTGAAAAGACGCCGAATGCGCGTCGCCGCCTCCACA
>NW_027585527.1:2695-12432 GCF_028453695.1 Augochlora pura
CCCCCAGCACACCAGGGTAGTCGCTGCGACCCGACGGACAGGCAGAACCGCTACTGTCGCGATCACGCACCCGGGCTCCTGTCACGGGGATTTCTCCGTACGTTTAATTATAAACACAACTAACACAAAGTTGGATCGAAGACCGGGCAGAGTAACGACACGGTTAGTTTGAGGTAAGACGGCAGACTGTCTTTTATTTTGTACAAGAGTTCTTTTATATTAGTCTTATCGGTAAGTGATGAGTCGGTCGGAGATTGTAGTTCATAGGATGAATCTGTAGCGCCCAGTCGTGCGCACAAGAGAAAGTCTCTTCTACGTGCAAACAACGAACGTAATTTACGACTCTCGTTCGACGAAGCTATTTTTGAGTCGACATTTTCCAGATCTTTGCAACGCATGTTTATTAGAGTCTTTTCCGAATGTCCTCAATAGCAAACAGAGACCGTCGTAAATTAAGGGATTATCTGAAGGGCACTTAGGCCGGACGCGCATCGACTTTCGTGCATGTGGGCCCGGCTCGGGTGGCCTGAAGAAAAGTCCCACGTTCGCACGGTAAAACGCATCCCCTCCGGTCACCTCGCCGTTCCGAAAACAAGCACGCCACGGGCGTAAGGAGTAGGCGGTGATACGGAAGAACGAACAGCACTGATTGGAAAATACCCAGCGCGCGGGTTAGCCAATCAGGGTTGTTTCGGAATTTTACCAGGGCAAGCGCGAAGTTATAGTTTTTAAGAAACACACTTGGTTACGACGCGTCCTAAGATTAACGTCGTGAAAGCACACTCTCCGTGAGGACATACCGAGTCAATTAGTCAGCGGAGAAATATTGTATATTTGTATATATTAGTAAAAAACAAGTAACTTCACATCGCGTACGATTAATTCACCTATCTACCCACAAAATAAATGGTGTGAACGCGACAATAAATATCAGGAAAAAAGATTATGTGGTCCATCTCAATCGTCTTAAATATGCTAATATGAATTCCGTTTTAGAACCTTCGGATTAATGATCCTAAGTTTGGCCTACGCACAGGATACTGTTAAAATTATACCACTAAAGGATGCACCAAACATGTACTTTTTTTTTTTATTAACGTGGAGGAAATCTGCCAACCAGACACCTCCAGCCTGCCCGGGGGTGCAGACTGGGGGTAGTGTGGGGTTCCTGTACTAAGGTGTTGATAGCGTCCCACCCCCGGTCTTGTAGCTAATCTTGACCGAGGGTGAGGCAGGGGGGAGTCAACTCAACCTCCCCTATAGGGTACCCACTACATCTCTAGGGCGACCTTCATGGACGCAATACCGTCATCAGGCGGATTCGGGGGAGCCACGAGAACTCATAAAGAACACGACCGTGGCCCCCCGTCGCGACGGCGCCAGGGCCGGCCGTCTAGCCAGTGACGGCCGGCCGCGTCCCGGGGAGTAGTCATAATAACTCCCACCTATTCCTCTGCGGTGCAGGGAGGCCGCGCCCCGCACCGCAACCACTCGGCAGCCGCACCACGCGAACCCGGGAATGATCAACCGCTGTAACAATATTAATAATAATGTTATCAATAATTAATTAGTCTTATCGAAATCGTAACATAGTAAGTGTTATAATCTAAACAGTTCCTTCGAATAAGGCGGATGTTTAGCTCTTCTCTTCACGGAGTTTCGAGATAGGCGCGCTGACGCGTCCAACGTTAAGAACTTTAAACAAGTATAATTTCAAAAGGTGGACGAAGGTGGAATAGTTTCTTTTTTAGCCGTTTAGAGGAAGCTGTCCTGAATATATTCCAATTTGTCACAGGCTGGGATTCGTTGGGTCTTGCTAGATATTCTCTACCAAAAATAAAAAATTTGACGAATTTGTAACAGTTTATTTGACAATATTTTCCCAGCACATTTTTTGTGAAAATTATTATTACAGGAATGAATTTTAATCGCAAAAAGATCCCCTTTAATGCAAAAAAAGTTTGAAATCAAAATATTAAATGGTTACGTCACAACATCGAAAAGAAGACATGCAGTTATTTTTGACGAAAACCGCTATTCTTAGGAAGTCCGACTTTAAACCATTATTTCTATTACAAAATTGTATTAAATCATGCAAACATTTTTATTTTCGAGGTTGGCAGACATTTAAGAAGTAGTATATATTCAATTTAGATCGATATGCGAAAGTTCATTTTTTGGTCAAATGGCACACCTTGCGTCAATCCGGACCACTGTGCGCCGGGGCCTTCTGTTTATTGAAGACGCTCGACGCCTTCTGTTTATCTAAAACGCGGCGGTCGCCGCCTAATGAGTAGCTGTAGGGGAGATTAGAATTTTTAAGGAATGGAACATCTAAAAAATGCACGGTACGACCGGGTTCGTACGTAACACTACATACATATGTTCGTCATTACGGCTTTGTTTAACATTTTTTAGATTACAGTTCATTAATTTAGCTTCTAAGCTTTCCGTCTTCAGCTAATAAGGGTAGAAATGACTCTTCGTCCTGGAAACCAATTCTTTTTTATGACTTCCTCTTATGAGAAAGTTTTCTTTCGTGCAAACGGCCAATGGGTCCGTGTATGTAGAGGCTGAAGGTGCCTGAATCGAAGAAGTTTGACTTGAATCGGACTGGTGCATGGATGTAGAAGTTGAATGGTTTTCTCTTACCTGTCACTGGGAAGCTCTCTTACGTACACTTTCTTTGCGGAAATATGACGAAATATGGCACTTTGAACAAAATATATCACCAACGCTTACCACTTTTATAAAAATGTTTGAAAATTCCGTCATCTGAAGTGATGTACCTATTATCTTCCTCTGACCACGCACTGTTCGAAGTGCGCCCGATTATACCCTATACACCTTGTAACGAGACGTTTAGACATTTTGCAAATATTTTAAATACGCGCGATTGTAATGTTACTTCTTTGGAGTATATACTCCAAAGTATATACAAGGAGTATATACAAAAACGTGTGAAAATATACAAAAGAGTGAACGTTCGCGACGTTTACCGTTGGACGAGTCGCAGCCAAGTAAAGTTTCCTCAAAAATAAAATGTGTTTTACGAAAAAAAAAACTTAGTCTCCAACGGGATTTGAACCCGAGCGTAGCAGCACCGAAATCATACGCTCTAACCATTCCGCTAACCAATTGGGTCGTAATGAGCGGAAACATTTCGGCATATATCCCGCTCATTACAATTTTTTGCTCGCTTAATTTGCATTTTCAGGATTAAAAAATTGTTTGTTTCGATGTAATAACGTTTAAAATTACTTAATCCACACCCGTGGTAAACTAGACAAGTAGTAGCTTCTTTCTAACAGCAAAACACATTGACACATTGGGTTTTCATTTTTTTTGACAATGTTGCAGGCGAGCAAAAAATCTGAGAAAAATTGAGTACACGAGCCGTGATAGTACCTTATCAGGGAATTAATATAAAAGTGTTGCTTATTTTAGTTTCCGAGAAATCTTCAAAATGATTACTACGAAACAGAGCATAAATTATTAGAAGTTGCTTATGAAATGAAGAACATAGCTTAATCCTTTGCATTCGAGTGACGACTCTGAGACACCACTAAAAATTTCTATACTATTTCTCAAAGTAATTGTAATAGTATCATACTCGTTTGTATTTAGAGATGTTAAGAATGTTAAGATGTTAAGATGAAGCATAGCTTAAATTCATAACTGCTATAGGACGAGGCGTAAACGATTAGAAATGGTTTATGGGTTGAAACGCAGCTCAAATCCAGAATTATAGTTTGTTAAAAATTGTGTAACAAAATGAGAATAATTAAGAATTATGATGTTCCACTATAATATTAGGAGCACAAATTAGTTCGGTCCGTTTTCAAAAGATACCTCTAACTGTTATGACTGTTTCATATTAACAACTGATTTCAATTGTTTCTGAGAGATTAGATATCTGCCAATAACATTCAGTTTATATTGCTTTGAGTTTCATTTAATACACCTGTTTTTTACTCTGTTGAATATGTCAAGTTTCGTGTTAACTAAGCAGCATTTGCGGGAGATTTTAGTTTCCTGCTTTAATTGGAAGAAAAGTGCAGCTGAAGCACATCGAATGCTTGTTCAAGTCTATGGTGACAATGCTCCAACTGATAAATCATGTAGGGAATGGTTTCGACGCTTTAAGAATGGTGATTTTAGCGTTAAAGACAAGCCTCGTTCTGGGCAGCCAAACAAAGAAGACAAACAATTAGAGGCATTACTCGATGAAGATCCGAGTGAAACTTAAGAGGAGCTTGCAGCATCATTGGGAGTTACCCAACAAGCAGTTTCCGAACGATTAAAATCCATGGGAATGATTCACAAGACATGACAAAGTCATTCTTCTCCATGATAACGCTCGGCCTCGTGTCGCAAAAGTTGTGAAAAATTATTTGGAAACGCTCAAATGGGATATTTTACCGCACCCGCCGTACTCGCCGGACGTTGCTCCTTCTGATTACTGGTTGTTCCGGCCGATGCTGCACGATTTGGCAGGTCGCAGATTCACTTCTTTCGCAGAAGTCGAAAATTGGCTTGTAACTTGGATCGCCTCAAAAGACGAGATATATTTTTCAGATGGAATTCGAAAATTGCCTGAGAGGTGGGGAAAAGTAGCAAACAGCGATGGACAATACTTTGATTAATCTGTTAATTCATTTTGTTCTCGAAATAAATGCATTTTCCACCACAAAAGAACGGACCGAACTAATTTGTACTCCCAATATTTTCCCGCAATTTCAACATAAATTACGTGTACCGACGGTCGATGCGCGTCTTTATTTATGTTTCTGATGCGCGCGATCCTAGTCCCGCTGTCTTTTGTCTCCCTTTCTCGCAACGTCCACTTCGCATTCGGCGTGCACACGAGACAGTTTACAATGTGCATTTATAATACCTTTCTTAACTATTAAATTATATTTATATATTACGTGTGTTCGTATATTCCACTACAACCAAGCTCCTGCTATTAGGTTATAGGCGCAGGAAGAATAGCGTGAATAAAAACGTAAAAGTGTGTGAAAACATGGAAAGCGAACACGTGCCCTATTTGTAGTGGAACGCATCGATCGCAGAATCGAACGATAATGTCGGCATCCGGTATCGCTCGCATTGAACCACTCACGCAAGATAATTACGACACATGGAAGTTGCAAATGCGTGCATTATTAATTAAAAATGACGCATGGGAATACGTTAGCAACGGAATCAGCATGCCCAAAAGCAAGGACAACGATCCACAATCGGAAGCGGTGTACAAAGTCTGGAAGAGGAACGATGAAAAAGCAAAATCCATCATTTTATCGATGAGTACTTCGGAATTGAAGCAAATCAAATCTTGCTAGACATCGCACGAGACGTGGAAAAGGTTGGAAGAAATATACCAGTCAAGAGGACCAGCGAAGAAAGCCACGCTATTAAAACGACTCATTTTACACAAAATGAAGGAAGATGAAGACATCCACGTACATTTAGGTAAGTTTTTCGACGCCGTCGACAAGCTGCAGGAAATAAGTGTAGAAATAAATCCGGACGTACAGATAATTATGTTATTATATAGTCTTCCGAATATGTTCGAAAATTTTCGTTGTGCGATCGAATCTAGGGACGCGTTGCCGGAACCGGAAATATTACGAGTAAAGATTATAGAAGAATACGACGCTCGAAAAAATCAAACCGAATTTTTCGAACCGTAACAAGGACATGAGAACGGAAAGACACTTTTAAATATAAGTGCCATACATGTAGACGGACCGGACATAAAGCTTCGGGATGCGATAAAAGAATTAGTGTTGTGCGTCAGTGTGTGCAAGGTGACGAATCATCAACTTTGTATGCGTCGAGTTTTGTCGAAAAGGCTCTGCACACGGCGGGTGCAAGTAACGAAGTGTGGTGTCTCGATAGCGGTTGTGCCTCACATTTAAGCAACAAAGCCGATAATTTTGCGAATACAAAAATACGTTTTATACGTCCCTGATCTTCGTACTAATCTATTGTCTATATCGAAAATAACCGATCGCGATTATGACGTAGTTTTCGACAGTCGTCGAGCAACCGTAGTCGATAAAGATGGACACGCGATAATTAGTGCGGATCGGATCGGTAACTTGTCTTATCTGCGCGGGATAAGACAGAGCGCCTGTAGCAACAACGCGGAAGACGGACCGCGGAATAAAACATGTGCTCTCGAGGCTTGGCATCGCCGTCTCGGACACGTGAATATCGACGATACGCAAGAAGCAGCGCGAAAAGGTAGAATATTAGGCTTAAATTACAAGGAATTGCAAGGTAAATTAACGTGTGATGTATGTATTTGCGAAAAAATGACTAGATCACCATTTCCCAAAAATTCTGTTCGAAAAACTGTACCGTTGGAAATAGTACACAGCGATGTTTGCGGTCCTATGCGCGTTCGTTCTAACGGGGGGGTCGAAATACAGTAATGGTTCGATATTTGTCGCAATTTTTCGGTTCTACTCCTGTCGCAGTGCTATTCCTACGCCACTGTAATTTATCGATTTCTTCGCTACGCCGATGCCGAAGTTCGACGGAGTCGATGAACACGTGTGCTGCGGCACGCGCCGCGGCTCCTTTGAGTCTAATTCCCGGAAGACAAATCATAATACTATAACAAAACTTTTTTAATTTTAAGATTTTAAAACTGAATTTCTTTTTAACATATTGCTGATAATTTTCTGATTAAAATGAGGCTAAACATGACATCATTTTACCGTTTTCTTCAATAACCGTGACGTGTCACAAAGTTAAGATTTCTAAGAGAATTTCATAATAGCATTTCGAAAAAGCTTACAGGCAGGACGTGCCGTGAACCGGGATAATCCGAAGGGTCATCCTGGTCGAGTACGCGACGGTACCGAAACCGTAGGAGGTTGACCTGGACGATTTCCCATAGCAAATTACCAATTTATTAATAATTAGCAATTAAACCATCTTTCTATGAATCTGCAAACCATTTTTTAATATTTTTTTATATATATATTTTTTTCGTTATCGGTGCTGAGTTTCGAGGAGCTCGTATCTAAACAGCTTCTCACTGTTCAACCATCCTTACTCCAAGGCCCCTTCAAATTCCAGGATTGATGGAAAAAATACAGTAAATTGTTCCGCCACACTTTCCTTCAAACGCGTAGAATTCTAAATGTCTCGAAATCGAAGCCATCTCAAAACCTACCGTGTCGAAGTCGTCGCGATGTCTGCAGTTCCTGTCGCGAATGCGTGTCCGATTGATTCACTTGCGGTCGCGACCTCGAAGCGATTTTCTATACTTACCGTCTCGAAATCGAGTCAGTCTTTACATCTACTATCTCGAAATCGAAATTAATATCTATACTTTTCTCGAAATCGAAGCCATCTCAAAACCTACCGCGTCGAAGTCGTCGCGATATCTGCAGTTCCTGTCGCGAATGCGTGTCCGATTTGATTCACTTGCGGTCGCGACCGTGTGGCCGATGGCGTGTAGAGAAGTCTACACTTGCTGTCGCTCGAATTACACAATACCATATGTAGTATTGTCTTTAATACTTCTTTTTGACTTTAATACTTCTTTTACAATTACGAATCTGTTCTAACAGGATAAGAAAGGTAACAATTAGTAGAGATGTAAAAATAGAAAAATTTGACGTAGGTACCGGATATAACTACAGCGATTTCCTCACTGAAGATCGGCCAGAAGTGTGCAGGAAAGAAAAGTCAGAACCCGAAAAATGTCCTGAAGTTGGAATTGAAATATTACCAATTGAGAACGACCTAAATATACCCCATCGGATGGAAGAGGACGACGTTCAAGAATCGCCAGATACTGAACAGGTAAATTTCAGGAGAGGACCCGGAAGACCAAAAATCATTAGGTCCGGAACAAGGGGAAGACCTCGCAAAGAATACTCACAGGTGGAGGTAGGACATGTCGAAGAGGAAATGTCGCTGGCTGCGGAAATACCAGTAAAATTGGCATTGTCAGGTAACGACAAGGAGGAATGGCTCGACGCAGTGGCATCCGAAATCGCATCGATTATCAAAAATGATACATTATATATATATATATAGATATATTACATATATATTACATATTACATTATATATATCTATATATATATAGTTGTTTAGTTCTCAGGAATAAATACGCATCGAACGGAGAATTGGAGCGCAGGAAGGCAAGGGTCGTCGCCAAAGGATTTGCATAATGTCCTGGAGTAGATTTCAACGAGATGTTTGCACCCGTAGTCCGATTAAGCTCGATCTGATTGATGAGTGATACACCAAATTGACGTCACTACGGCCTACCTAAACTGAAAAATACAAGATACCATATACATGGAGCTACCGGAAATGTTCAAAGAAACTTTGGAATTTATTGTCAATACTGGAAAATACGGATCCGACATAGGAAAGAAAGCCCAAAATATGCTAAAACAATTAAACATAGGAAACAAGGTATGCTTATTACGACGAGCGCTTTACGGTCTCAAACAATCAGCGCGGAATTGGCATAGCAGACTGATAGAAGAGCTGCAAAAGTTTGGAGCAACACCCTCCGAAGCAGATCCCTGCATATATTATATCGGATAGGGGAAGGATCTATTGCTCATTTCAATATATGTAGACGATTTGCTCATCGCTTCGCGATATGTAAAACAAATCAATAACTTGAAAACTTTTCTAGGCAAATCTTTTCAGATAAAGGACCTGAAAGAAGTGAAGCAATGTTTGGGAATAGAATTTGTGCGAAATGGAACCTGCATCACCCTGAGGCAAGGCGGATATATCAGAGACATTCTGGAAAGATTTGGGGTGTCATCCGTAAACCCTGTATGCAGCCCAATGGACATGAATCAGAAATTATCCCTAACAGAGAAAAACAAATCTAATGACTTGAAGAATATGCCTACAGAGAATGTGTGGGATGTCTTACATACCTGTCCATGGCAACTAGGCCCGATATAGCACATGCAGCGAATGTATTAAGTCAATACAACACGTGTTATGAGCAAACACACTGGCTGGCTGTAAAATGTGTTGCTAAGATACTTAAAAGGCACAATGGACATGGGAATAGTTTTCAGACAAACCGAGAAATCTTTAATCGGATACGCAGACGGCGATGGGGGAGGTTGTCTGAGCAGCAGGCGTTCACATACAGGATTCGCATACCTCATGTGTGGAGGTGTCATCTCTTGGGAATCACGAAAGCACAAAACTGTGGCCCTTTCAACTACTGAGGCTGGATATATGAGTCTAACGGAAGCAACAAAGGAAGCACTTTGCTTCAGGGAAATATTAAGCGAATTAGGACTCAAGGAATTTTTACACACACCAACTTTGTACGGGGATAATCAATCTGCCCTTCGACTAGCGGAAGACCCCGATTTTCATAACAGAACCAAACACATTGGTATAAGACACCATTTCGTACGAAACGCTGTGAAAGAAAAATTGTTAAATTTAGTCACCGTCACCGACGGACGATGCGCGTCTTTATCAGTCCTATGTTTCTGATGCGCGCGATCCTAGTCCCGCTGTCTTTTGTCTCTCTTACACGCAACGTCCACTTCGCATTCGGCGTGCACACGAGACGGTTTACAATGTGCATTTATAATACCTTTCTTAACTATTAAATTATATTTATATATTACATGTGTTCGCATATTCCACTACAACCAAGCTTCTGGTATCATGTTTTTTAATTGTATAATTTTTGTAAAGCATGTGTTCTCTGAAAA
>NW_027585528.1:0-261 GCF_028453695.1 Augochlora pura
TCTCTCTCTCTCTCTCGATCGTTATAAAGCTGTGAGTTCTAAGCATGCCGGGGGTATACGTGCTCCGCGCCGTTGTAAAGGAATTTGCGAGCTGATTCTGGTATACTCTCTCTGGTACCACGGCCGAGGGACACGCATTTCGTAAACTTGTTGCGCTAAATTCTCGCAATGTCGTTGTTCACGTGTCGTCGAAGACATGTGGGACAAACGTCTCATTTGTATTTTATTCATTTTCGAAGTCATGGTTGAGTAATTGTTTGT
>NW_027585528.1:361-6560 GCF_028453695.1 Augochlora pura
GCCGGGTAAAGAGTAAACTGTCGCGCGACTAATTACGGTCGGAGGTATGCTTGAAATATTAAATGGACGTATCACGGCGGTGTCTTCCTTGAGCATAACATCGGCAACCGCGATTAGGACACTCGATTTTGCTGTCCGTTAAGATGATAATTAGCGGGGCCCGCGCGGAGTTCCGCGGACTCTCTCGATAACGCTCGCGGATGCTTCCCGATTATTAAAACAGCCGCTCGTTTATGATTATGCCCGTATAAATAACGCCCGGTAATTAGCGCGGCTAATTGTTTTTCAGTGGCCGCCGCCGTCTCCGCGTCAATCAGATTTATGGAGAAGAGCGGGGCGCGGGAACGGTGCTTACTGTCAGGAGATTTTGTACCTTTCGCGGAAAAAGTATTTTACCTGTGCTCTCTCTCTCTCTTTCTCTCTTTTTGTGGCAATGTTGAACATTATTCGCACTGATTCGTATAAATATTTGTGTGAGTTAATCGTCTCGATGAAATTATTTTAGTAGAATGCTTTATTCGAAGTTGTCGTAATTATTTACATTCATTGTAATATTTATTGTTTGTCCTAAATTATTCAGTATGTTTATTCGAATAATTCAATAGATGCTATTGATTATTTAATCTGCAATATTTATTCGACTAATTTTTCGTTTGGATTATTTATGATTTGATATAGATTATTCAAGCAAATTTGACTAATTCTTGAATAAACTTCGAATTATTCATGATTCGTCGTAAATTGGTCATTCTATTTACTCGAATAATTGCTTACTTGAATATTTAATTGTTCGAATCATTCATGATTCGTCATAGATTACTCATTCTATTTATTCGAATTTTTGATTGTACGAATGATTCTTGAATCGACTATTTTATTATTCAAATAATTTCTTTATTAAATTAATCAATCTATTTATTCGAATAATACTTGGTTCGAATCATTTATGATTCGTCATATATTCTGTTTATTTGAATAATTCTTTATTCAATATTTCTTTATTTGTATAATTCTTTCTTCGATTAATTTATTGTTCGAATAATCCTTTATTCGAATCATTCGTCATAAACTTTTCAGTATAGTTATTCGAATAATTTTTTAGTCAAATATTCAATTATCCGTACAATTCTTCGTGCGTCAGAAATTATTCAATCTATTTATACGAATAATTCATTATTGAGAACAACAATGCGCTTTTTTACAAAAGCTTTTACAAAAAGCGAAAACCGATTTCAGCCGATTTTTGTAGTGAAAATATTGCCATTGCAACGGCCGACGTCGCCAAACAATACGGCGCTTAGAAAACACCAAGCACCGCCCCTTAATTTGTTAAAGTTTCGATGCTCCGGCGTCTCGGTTTTTTCCCCCAAAGTATTGGACAATAGCTCGACAAATTATCGACAATAGCTCGTCAAGCACGGGGCACGTTTTCCAAGGGGTTTACGATGCGTCGATTAGCTATCGTCAGGAAAAAGTCGAAAGGTCCGATGTCCTGTTACGGATTCGGTACCTCGTCCCGTTTACGATGCCTGGCGTGAAAATTACCATGCCCGAAAACAGCGAATTTTTCAAGCCCGGAAACAGCTACGAAGTCACGCGCGCATCATAAACCCCGCCGGTCTTAGAATTCTGAACAACTCGCTTGTTTCGCAACGATCGACTTTTACGGTCTCGGAATTATGTGGACCGACGGTGAGCGGGCCACCCACCCAGCTCGAGAAGAATTCCATCGGTAGACAACACAGTATTATTCGACGTAGATGTACGAAGCTTACTCGCCACTCGTGCTTAGCAGCGAAGAGAAACGTGTAATGATTATAACGTACAGCCAGCGCGGCTCGTTTCCGCCGATTCCTTTTTTCAACGCGCGTAACACACACACGCGCGCGCGCGCCCGCATCTGCTAATTACTCATGACGCAATTATTTAAACGCGCCGCGCGGCCTTTATTTAAACTGCCCTATTTGCAAGGACAGTGCATTAACGTCTTCCGTGTTCTCGCTGCGGCCGTCTATTTCGGGGATGGATTTCGATATGACGCACTCTGTTTGATTGTGTGCGTAGACGTCTGCGCGGACCGTGCGCCGTTTTTAATGAACCCCCGCCGCGTAATTATCTAACGAAACGTTCGTTATTCGGAAAAAATGTTTCGAGCGAGCCGCGTTTTACGCGGCGACGGGGTTTCCGTCGAAAGATTATGTATTAACCGTTGCACTGTCGCTCCTTTCATGCTGCGACGATTAGCACTTATTTGTACTGAATAATTTTTCTAATGGGATCAGACAATTTTTTTTCCTATATTGCCTTTATTTATGTAACAGAAGGATTTATTCTTAAAAAAAATGCCAAAATGTATGAACATCGATTGCAAAGAGTTGTAGAATTTTTTTATATTTTTATTTTACTGCTGGCTTGTTTCATCGGTGTTGACAATTTTTCTTATACACTGTGATTTGTGTTACTTTTTTAAAAGAGGCTAAGTATTAGGGACAATTTTATGTTTAGTTGCAGTGTCGGAGCTGAATGCTAGTAGAAATGTCCGACTATGATCAGACATTGTATAAAAGAAAGGAATATTGATTAACTAACGAATATATTAGTTATTTATTTATTAATGGTTGAATATTTATATATTTATTGCGACCAGAGTTATACTTTTATTTTATAGACCTATGGTAAAATGTAATGTACGTAGAAGCAATCGACAGTAGTCAGACATTACTACAAAAATTATTATCAGAAGATGATTGTATTGTTTGGTGGTAATTTTTATATATTCGTTGCGATGTAAAGTTGACACAATTGAATTAGATTTTAATTTTCTGAAGCAATGGCTGAAATTTAATACAAGTTTAAACAACACTGGTCAAGATAATAATACGAATTGAATAATAATAATATTCTTTGTCGATCATTTCTATACATTTATTGCATTCCAAAGGGCAAATACATTAAATTCTATTGTAAATTATATTGAATCCAGCATAAAAGTATGCTTTAAACATAAGTAGTAAAGGTCGAGATTGGTCTGACAGTATACAAAGAATGCTACTAAAATGACAATTTTATTATTTGATAGTGGTTTCTATAGTTTAACGTATATCGATCATGAACTAAATTAGACTTTTACTTTTCACATCAATTATAACATTGAGTATAAGTAGAAACAGGTGTCTATAGTCAGACGACATTAGGAAATACTACTCAAATGACGATTTTATTTATCGATGGCGATTTTTATATTGCAACGTTCATAGCTCACGAATTACATTATTATTTATATGTGATAAAAGTCAGATATAAGTAGAATTACATTATTGTTTATATCTGGTAAAAATGAGATATAAGTAGAAACTATCGACAGTGGTCATAAAAAAATTCTACTAAAATTACGATTTCTATTCCTAGATGGCATTTATTCGACTATAACCATAAATTGATATAAATTAAATCATCCGTTAATTTCCTTTACAATAGTTAACACTAGAACTACCAAGCTCTAAACTTGACCAACATATATTGTTTCATAACAATGCCAAGATTGGTTTCATTAATGTACCTTCAATTGTTATTATAATATATGCTTGAATAAAGAAATCCATATAAAAATTTGGGATAAAAACATTTTTATAATATTAGAAATTCTAAATTGAAAATATCAGACACCAGCTATTTTGATCAGTTTAGTATCTTAATCCTACAGTGAAAGACAAGTAGAAACAGACGAAAATAGTCAGACATCGTAGAAAGAGTGCTAGTCAAACAAAGATTGCATTTTTCAATGTGAACTTTTACATATACAAGTTTCATTGGATAAAAATTAAATTTACTTTACAATATCGAAATCGAATATAAGTGGAAATAATAGAAAATGGTCAGACATCGTCCCAAAAGATCAACTGAAATGACCAATTCATTCTCCAACTATAATTTTACATACTACCATTAATTTATCACAATATCATTTTACATATTACCATTAACTTATTATAGTATCATTTTGCATATTCCCAATAATTTATCATAGTATCATTTTGCATATTACCATTAGCTTATTATAGTATCATTTTGCATATTGCCACTAATTTATCATAATATCATTTTGCATATTACCAACAATTTGTCATAGTATCATTTTACATATTACCATTAACTTATCTTTGCATTACTTTGCATATCGCCATTAGTTTATCATAATCTCATTTTACACATTACCCTCACTTTATCACAGCAACATTTTGCATATTACCAACCTATCTTAATCGCAAATCAAATTCTACTTTCACCTCCTCCACCCTAATAAAATCACCCATAACATGAAACCCCCAACTCTTTCCTGCAAATCAAATAACTCGAACGGCACGGCAAAGTCGTATTGTTAGTGTCGGACCTTGGACACCGTCGCCCCTAGAATTATGAGGGTTTAAAGCAGAGTAGAAGTCTGATACCCCCTTGCGTGGGGTGTCGGAGTTAATCTGATCACGTGTCCCGCGTAATCTCGATCAATTACCCGAAAGTGCCGTGAGAATCGGCCGTGTTGACACTTTCTCCCCTGCACCGGAGAAACACCGCTGGCCATTGCTGTCAGAGAGAAAGCGGAGGTGGAGGCGTGGAGGAGGTGGAGGAGGTGGAGGAGGTGAGCCCGCGTGAAACGTAAGGCGCGAACCGTCGACGAGGACGGTGACATTGATCGCGGGGACGGTCTCCATGATACCCCGTTGAAGAGAGAGACCGGGCGCTGCTACCCACGGACACCAAAACCCCGGGGTGAACTAGGTTTACACAGCGCCGGGAGAGGTTAGATCCTCTTCATCTCGTCTCCAATGTCCGCAAACCGCCTTCGTCGCGGCGGAGTCGCTTCTCCCGGAGCAGTTTCAGGAAACCTCGCCGGAGAGGCCGGGGCCCGCCTCCTTTTTATTTGGCCTCTCGTCCCTATAATCGGGGGTGGATCCAACACGCGGAGCTTATCGGGGAACCGTTCCGCCGGCTTTTACGGAAATTCAATTTCGGATATATATTGCATGGAACAGATTTATTGAACACCGGGAAACGGCGAGAAGTCGCGCGGCACGGGACCGCGGCAAACACTGCGCCACCGCCCGGCCACGATCCGACAATTATGAAATTCCTGTAGCGTATTGTCCGCGGTTTATGACGCGGGCTGGACACGCGAAAGTATTCGCGAGCTTTGGACTGACTTTTTTGAGAATTTGGCCGTGCTTGTCGAATCTGTTTCGAGATTCTGGAGGAACTGGTTAACCAGGCAGCGAATTCGAACGAATTTTATTTAATCTATTAGGCTGGATTTTAGGCGACTGAACTTTTTCATAACTGAATTACCATTTTTCTAATACAAATTTTTTTGTATACATATAGAGGCTGAATTCGACATTTATCATTGATATGTTATATAGTGTAGTATCGTACATGTATGGTGACCGTTAGATTATAAGAACAATGTAGCTTTTGAACGAATTTTATTTAATTTATTAGGCATGGATAGATTTTGGGCGAATGAAATTTTTGATAACTAAATTACCATTTTTCTAATATATATTTTCTTGTATAGTTATATCTAGCGTAGCATTGTAAATGTAAGGCGACCATTGAAATATAAGAACAATGTAGCTTTTGAGACAATGTAGGGACCAAGTGACCTATCCGCGGCATCAAAGAAAAAGAGCGACATCCGCCATTTGGACGTCAGAGTTGTTTTAGAATTTGAGGTGTAAGGAAGTATAAAAGTTGTGGAGTGGTCATGCTCTCAGTTTAGCTACTTCTTTATTAATCATCCTAGACTATAATTTCTTCTAATTTTAAACAAATTTTTATTAAATATATTCTCATAATAGTACTTGCTAAGTAATTAGTATAGTAGCTATATGTATTCTTTTCTTAGTGTATTATACATAGACACTTTCACTGTAATCGTTTCATTTAACAAGAAAGTGTCCAAGTTGATAATACATAATAAATTACCCTCTCTGAATGACAATCCCCCCATTCCATTCATATTATTTTATATCGTGTCTGACCATTGTTGGTCGTTCCTATTTAACATACAATTCTGAAGAAAATACAATTAAATTTAATTTGTGTTTAATTTACATTGACGCGAGGAAATGAAAATTTAATTTAATTCCCGATGAATTTACGTTGCAACGAGAATAAGAATATAAATTATTCTTGAATTGTTTTC
>NW_027585529.1:0-1693 GCF_028453695.1 Augochlora pura
AATCTTTGAATAACTGTTGCCAGCTAAAGTAAAAGTGATGCCGAGCGTGTCGAGCTTTGAACGTGAAAGACAATGTAACCGGATAGAGAATCAAGCGATTTTAATAGCAATTGACAATTTTTAATTTTATATTTTTACTACAATAATATATCTATGAGGCACCAATCAGAAACCAATGTATGGGTTGTATTAAAAAGATACAGAAAAGATACCGAAAACCGTATGTCTATTTCGATATGGTATATTTCAGACGGAGAATTTAAAAGTTACGGCCGATCACGCGGATGCAATGATCCGATTATATTCATAATGTGAATAAATAAAAACCGAGCAATATCATGAAGCGATATGTACTTACGTGCGTTTCTGCCTCGTGGCGTTGCTTAGAATGCACTCGAAAGAATGACATTCGACCCAGGGCTCGCAGGCCACTTGAACTTCAGATGTTTTCCCCACCTCTGAGGTTTTCTTTCCTTCTTCCCTTCGTGTGAATTAAGAAAGAATATGCATACTTTATCCATTGAATTTGATTCCTGATAATTGAACATTTTCACATATCATTTTATTAATAATGTCGATAGTTCAACACGTTTGGAACATCGGCGTGTCACTCTTTTGAAATTGCGGATATTTCATGAATACCACAGCTTATGTATATTTTGTTTACCACTACATTATCTTTTCATTGCTGTAGGAATAACAGGCTCACAAAGTCCAACCTTCACCTCCCCGTGGTGTGGGCCGGTACATTCTTACACAAGAAGATTGGCGAACGAAGGCCCTGGCACGGTATTACTTGGGGGCAGTTTAGCGTGAATCTCGTTGACCGTCAACAGCGTCATGAGCAAGAGAGTCTTAAATACCGATACACCTACCTACATTATACAGTGCGTGGGCACAGTGACTGTTTCCGTCGCGGCACTGGAGTATTTTGCCCTACCATCCCGTTGGTGCGTGAGAAGGTGCTCGACACCCGCCACCAACGGAACAAATTAATATTCGATATGGAAACTATGCTGGGTTTTAATAATGGATTCAGACCGTCTATAGCGAACGTACAGAAGAAGTCCTCCCTGAATTGGGTTATTATTATAACAAATGAGGGCAAACGTAGGAACAGAAGACTGCAGTGGGTGAACGTGGTGCAGTCACCCACAAAGTGTAACCGATGTAGGTAAAGAGGCATGAAGGTTTGTGTCTTCATGGCTATTTTGATTTTTATGTTGCTACACCTCAGTGGCAATTGAATATCATACAGTAAAAGTCCTTCCGCCGTCGAGAGGCAAGACTGGGAACTCTGGACCTGCGAAGTGGACCAACCCGACACCTTCCCAGGGGGTATTACCGCTGATTTACCAACGGCTGGCTTAAGCAAACTATGCTTCGTTCCGGCCTGAGCGGGCCCTTTGGCTGTTGAGCTCCTTGTAGACAATAAGTGTAGGAATAACAACCGCTTAAGGCATATGTACAGATCGGACCTTCCGTCTATTGAGAATGCCACAAGCAAGACATCTCGTGTTATCGATTCACATTGGGCTATGTCTACTAATATAATGAAATCGCAAAATACAATGAACAACGATAATCCAATCATTGTGTATGTAAAAGAATTTGTTAACAACGATCATGTTTCTTGTTACGCCAATGTATGTATGCAATATTTGTTACATTGCACGAATATGCGGAGTACACT
>NW_027585530.1:0-1693 GCF_028453695.1 Augochlora pura
TATTGAACAACATAATGAACCGACACCTCAACCAATGTTCACGATAAGTGAATCACCAGCCTCAACCAACATCATTGAAGAAGTACCATTCGACCTCAACCTGGAACCACTCAAACCATTAAAAATTAAACAACGATCCGTTAGGTTTGAGAGACCAAACCCAATCTAAGAAGGGGGGTGTGACGCATCCGGCCAACATACCCTTTGTACCATCAGTCATACTTCGGCCACACCATGACGCACCCCGCCAACGCATCAAACATCACAACAAAATGACAAATATTTTCGCCACTCCAAAAAACAAGATAATCAAGCCAAAACACCGCGTCATCCCCGGTCCCCCAGATTTCCCCAAAATGAGCAATAGTTATCCCCACCAGACCTTAACCTTATGGAAGGGCCAACCTGGAAAAACATATATATACCTTGACTTCA
The DNA here is from genome assembly GCF_028453695.1 of Augochlora pura. Taxonomy (NCBI): domain Eukaryota; kingdom Metazoa; phylum Arthropoda; class Insecta; order Hymenoptera; family Halictidae; genus Augochlora; species Augochlora pura. Next base: position 436 of record NW_027585530.1, read on the forward strand.
AAAATAAAGACAGTATTCATTTTCATTTCAAGCGAGTCGTTACTCTGTCCGATCCCTGATCCAACTTCGTACGGGTTAGCCATAAGTCGCGCCTAAGGAAAGTAATATGTATTACGAAGTACGACACAATTGTTCTAATCTACGGATAGACCAATTGTCCGTACGGTTACTATCCTCGATATAGTATTTTGTTTAAACAATAAGACTATACTATAGTCTCTCCCTCACTACGGTTAGGGCGAGTCAGTTGGACCATATCCTATTTGTCCGGTTCGCAGTCCCGTGACACAACGTATGATTCGAGCGAGCCATCCACATATCGGATGTATTTTGACGTTAACAATTTGTACGGTTGGGCCACGTTGAAGAACAACGCGGTTTTCGGAAAGACGATGGAGAACGTACGAAATCATGCGAATGTAAAATTGTTATCGCGATGGAGCGGCCGATACGGCATGGAACGTTTGATAGCTCGACCAAATTTCCACAGCTGCACCATATTCTCGGAGGATTTTGTGGCGGTTCAATTGAACAAAATGTCTATTAAATTTTATAAACCAATTTACGTAGGCATGTCGGTGCTGGACATATCGAAAATATGTTTGTATGATTTTCATTATGGTTACATGCTTCCAAATTTTCGAGAGAGATGCAAGATTTTGTACACGGATACGGACAGTTTGATTTATCGAATTACTTGCGACGACTTATACGAGACGATAAAACGTGACATTGACCGATACGATACTAGCAATTATGATAGAGACAATGCGTACGGTGTTCCGATCGCAAACAACAAAGTCATCGGATTGATGAAGGATGAGAACGGTGGTAAAATCATGATGGAGTTCGCGGGTCTTCGTTCAAAGATGTATGCGACTCGGGTGGAGAACAAAAACGATGTGAAAAAAATTAAAGGAATTAGTACCAACGCAACAATCAAAAGTATAACTTTCGATGATTACTTGGCATGTCTATACAATCATTTGGAAAAGTCAGTTTGCATTAAATTGATAAAGTCTCTAAAGCATTGCGTGTATTCGATATCACAAATGAAATTAGCGTTGAGTCCGCACGATGATAAACGCTACATTACCGGTTTTGGGGTATTGGGGACATTATGATATCACTAGGAGAGAGAGAGAGAGAGAGGGAGAGAGAGAGAGAGAGAGAGAGAGAGAGAGATAGAGGGATAGAGGGATAGAGGGATAGAGGGATAGAGGGATAGAGGGATAGAGGGATAGAGGGATAGAGGGAT
>NW_027585531.1:0-1692 GCF_028453695.1 Augochlora pura
ATGATCTTATGTCTGAGCATTCGCAAAATATAGAATAACCTTGAAGAAAAGCTGCAAAAAGCAGTAATAGAGAGAAATGGAGAAAAATTATGAAGCACAAAGTGCAAAAAATGCTTACAGCACCCTCGATTCCCAGGCCGTCTCCGATCCAAGTACTAAGAGGGCCCAACGTTGCTTGACTTGGCTGATCGGACGGGAAGCCGTATTCTCAACGTGGTATGGCCGTAAGCGAGAGAGTGTGCTATGCGCCTCAGTCACTCTTTTGCGGTGCATTGCTGCCTCCTATCGCCAGCTCTCCACTCTCTATATTCACTCCCCGTGTTCCCTATGTTGCCTGCTCATCAAGTAGTAGCTCCACGACGAGCGTCTGCATCGCTTCTCGGCCTTTTGGCTAAGATCAAAGTGTAGTATCTGTTCTTATCGGCTTAATCTCCGGTACGGTACCAAATGGTACCTTCGAGATTAACTGATTTTTGAAACCTGGTGGGTTCGCAGGGGCTTGCTCCTCGCCCACCACGGGTCGGCCCGGTATTGCACTGCCTCCGGGATCGGCCCTCCCCTTCGGGGGAAATAATCAGAGAGATCAAAAGCAAAGAATTCACATGTTGATGGACTCACGACATTTCATCGCAAATTATAGACAGCGCTGAATGCTTCCATGCTTTGTTCATTACAGAAATTTGCTGGATTACAGAAAGAAATCATTGACGAAGGTAAAAATGTCAATTGAAGGTAAATACTTTAATTTTTATTCGATGTGATAGCGATTACAAGTAGGAGAACGATGGCAAACGTTACAATCGAAAAAATGGGTAATTATCGCTTCTCGGCCTTTTGGCTAAGATGCAAGTGTAGTATCTCATCTCGGCCTTTTGGCTGAGATGATCTTATGTCTGAGCATTCGCAAAATATAGAATAACCTTGAAGAAAAGCTGCAAAAAGCAGTAATAGAGAGAAATGGAGAAAAATTATGAAGCACAAAGTGCAAAAAATGCTTACAGCACCCTCGATTCCCAGGCCGTCTCCGATCCAAGTACTAAGAGGGCCCAACGTTGCTTGACTTGGCTGATCGGACGGGAAGCCGTATTCTCAACGTGGTATGGCCGTAAGCGAGAGAGTGTGCTATGCGCCTCAGTCACTCTTTTGCGGTGCATTGCTGCCTCCTATCGCCAGCTCTCCACTCTCTATATTCACTCCCCGTGTTCCCTATGTTGCCTGCTCATCAAGTAGTAGCTCCACGACGAGCGTCTGCATCGCTTCTCGGCCTTTTGGCTAAGATCAAAGTGTAGTATCTGTTCTTATCGGCTTAATCTCCGGTACGGTACCAAATGGTACCTTCGAGATTAACTGATTTTTGAAACCTGGTGGGTTCGCAGGGGCTTGCTCCTCGCCCACCACGGGTCGGCCCGGTATTGCACTGCCTCCGGGATCGGCCCTCCCCTTCGGGGGAAATAATCAGAGAGATCAAAAGCAAAGAATTCACATGTTGATGGACTCACGACATTTCATCGCAAATTATAGACAGCGCTGAATGCTTCCATGCTTTGTTCATTACAGAAATTTGCTGGATTACAGAAAGAAATCATTGACGAAGGTAAAAATGTCAATTGAAGGTAAATACTTTAATTTTTATTCGATGTGATAGCGATTACAAGTAGGAGAACGATGGCAAACGTTACAATCGAAAAAATG
>NW_027585532.1:0-1692 GCF_028453695.1 Augochlora pura
ACCTCGTCGAATAATGATATCTGCCGAATTCCGAGGCTTGTGCAAGTATTGCTCGCGTCGCGTCACCCTCGCCCGAGACGGGGCCTTCTGCTCCGGCTCGTTTTTGATTTTCTTTTTGAAAGAATCAGAACCTTCTGCTCTGATTCACTTTGGTCCCAGTGGTTAGGTGGCTTCTCCATCGATCCACTTTTGGTCCGCAATAGTACTCGACATATCGTTTCACCGGTGAAAGGGAGGGAGCCATAACGAATGCCGGCTTCGTTCTGACTCCCTTCCGAGTCTCCAGTCACAGCAACCTCCACGTGGTGAGACTCGGGCAATCGATGTAATTGCCGATTTCTAATCAGCTGTAAATTCGTTTGCAACTGATTCGAAATCGACAATTACATCGAGCTAATGGCTGTCAAGTAGTGATGGGTTAGTTATTAAGGCTTTGCGTTTTTTAATCAGGCGTGCGTTAGTTATTAAGTTATATTCGCTGTGGGATTATCATCCGCCGTGGGAGGTGTGCAAGCGTTTTACACTGCTGAAATCAGGCTTGTAGTGAGGAATATCATCGTCTCATTTTAATACTTTTACGTAATTTTAATACTTTAATTCTGTATTGAGAATTATTTTTCCTTTCAAGGTTATCGAACTTAGTATTCCTCCGATCGGAGTTCCTTCAGGGGCTCGCTCATGGGAGAGGCCTGTGAGTGAGTACGGGGGGTAGCGTCCCCGAAGTACCCGAAGCGCCTACAGATCGTTGGGGTTCTCAATTTAATTTCTTTAGATTTTGTTTGGTTTTTCAATGTTGGTTCAGTTTCTGATGTCATTTGGATGTTCATTGTTGGACTTTTTCTTCAAATTGCACTCGTGTGCGGGTTAGTTTGGCACTCGTGTGCTGGTGTTGTATTTCTTGTTTCGTCTCGTCATTTTTTATATGTTCCAAACAAACTAATTATTTTTTTCAGATTATTTCAGGTCATCTTCCGTAGGATCATCTTCTGCCGTTGAATCATCGTCCGAAGTGGTATCTTTGTTCGTCGAGGGATGCGTGCGACTTGTTAATTATTGCGTTTTACTTAAGTAGTATTAAGATTACTCAGGGGCCTCCGACCCACGGGTGCATGCCCCGTGGGGGGCACGGGGTGTAGCGTCCCCGAGTTACCCGAGGCGCCTATCGGTCGTTATGGTTTTCAATTTAATTTCTATAATCTTCGTTTGGTTTTCGAATGTTGGTTCGACTTCCGATGTGATTCGGTTGTTCAGCGTTTTATTTCTTCTTCGAATTGCACTCGTGTGCGGGTTAGTTTGGCACTCGTGTGCTGGTGTTGTATTTCCTGTTTCGCTTCGTCATTTTTTATATGTTTCAATTAACTAATAATTTTTTTCAGATTATTACAGGTCATCTGCAGTAGCATCACCATTCACCGTGGGATTATCATCCACCGTGGGATCATCATCCGCCGTGGGATGCGTGCGACTTGTTAATTATTGCGTGTTATCTAAGTAGTATTAAGATCACTCAGGGGCCTCCGTCCCACGGGGCATGTCCCGTGGGGGGCACGGGGCGTAGCGTCCCCGAGTTACCCGAATCGCTAAAAGTATGTCGAGTATTATTGCCTTAGCTTAGCTCGTTCAACATTCGTTGTCAATTTTCGGTCCAACCATGGTGGTCCTGCTTGCGCAATCTCTCGGAGTCTCGTAGAT
>NW_027585533.1:0-1692 GCF_028453695.1 Augochlora pura
AAGGATAATTATCTGACTACGATAAAACGTGGTGACAGTAAATTGTGCTCTGTAATTACTTGCTCTTTTTTTAAGTGGATTTCTTTTCGAGAAATGCGCATAAAATTCTTTCAAATATTATTCAACTAAATCAACCGAGAAATAAAACATTTATTCGAAATTTACAAATCTGAAACAAATTAAAATACTTGAATACATTTCCTGTTCGTCTCATCCTTGCTTGTTAAATAAACAATGTTTACATAATTATTACACCTAATTCTAGTTCTAATGATCTTATCACTTTCTTTTCACATAACTACAGACGAAATTCGTGCTCGACAATATGCAAAGCGATTATAGAATGCTGGACGATCCTGTCGAAGTGGAGATGTTATTGAAAGATTCTATAGTGGCGAAGCGCATCCTTATGGTATACATCGGTAAACACATTTCGCAACGAATTTAGATAACATCACATACAAAATTATACAATAAGAATATACACTTGATTACAGTATTTCCGACACATTTTTCGTGCAACTATGTAAAAAAACAATAAATTATTACCAATCTATGTACCAAGTCGAACGTATAAACCGACATTTTTAATTTTATGAATTACACTACAGCAGATTGTTTATCTATCATTACAGAAATACTTTTGAATATTATTTAATTAGAGCAATTTCTTCCGAATTACAGCTATGACGTGTACAGGATCATTATGTGTAATTGGTACATTGGGATTGTCCACGTTCCTGCCATCTGATATCCAGATCCGTTTTTTATACCTCTTGGGATTTTTTTACGATGAGAAAAGTTCTCGGACTAATCTTGTTTGTCTGCAAGTCATATTGTCAACAATGCACGGTTTATTAACGATGATATGCACGGAAGGAACGATTACCGTTTTCGCTACTCACCTAAGTGGAATTCTAGAAGTCACGAGGTATGAAGTCATTTCTGCAAATCGGTTTTTTCAAACCATCATATTATACATACTTACAAACTATCAAACTGCTATAATAAATAAATAATTATATGTAAAGCTAAAAAACTATAAACTAATAAATAAACAAAAGATAATTTTGATCGCTGAACTTTTGCTTTCATTTTTCGTTTCATCGATATCAGCAATTTCGTAATTATTAAATCTTTTGATACTTAATAAAATATCAAATGTTCAAATTCTATGTACTTATTATGTCAATCCAATCCTTCTTCCTTATAGTGTATTTATATATAAATAAAGTTCAATACATAAATGCTTGACTACTACTTATCAAAACAACATAAGATCTGACTTCTTTTCTTAAACCAGCGTGTCCATCGGACATAATTCACCAGAATATTACTGCCTATCATTGTCCGCTGACCGTCATTGCCCGAGTCTACCTTACTTGCCATGAACCGTTGTAATATCATTTAGTTCTGCAAGATTTGCTGCGTAGTTGCAGTCTAAAGTGTAATCGTTAATATTGACTCTGGTCTACATATTCTCGTACATGTATGTATATATTTTTCCTTCCTCTAGTTATCGAATGCAAAAAGCAATTAACAAAGTTGCGACTTCAGACACGTTTAGTAAAATAGACATACAACCAGCTGTGGAGATGCATCTTCGAGCTATTCGGTTGGTATCTTCATTGATATCCAAATGTGGTTATTGGTAGTATTATTTCTCATACTTCAAGTACATGTTTTATTTAT
>NW_027585534.1:0-1692 GCF_028453695.1 Augochlora pura
AAAAAATATGCGAGTTATGATTTGAACTAGGACTTGGCATTGATCGAGTTGTTTCAAATAAATGTTCAATAGATATTAAATTGAATAGTTATAAGAATCCTTTTACTTATAGTATATGCATGCATATAATATACTTAGCCTCAGCAAAAAATATGCGAGCTATGATTTGAACTAGGACTTGGCATTGATCGAACTGTTTCAAATAAATGTTCAATAGATATTAAATTGAATAGTTATAAGAATCCTTTTACTTATAGTATATGCATGCATATAATATACTTAGCCTCAGCAAAAAATATGCGAGCTATGATTTGAACTAGGACTTGGAATTGATCGAACTGTTTCAAATAAATGTTCAATAGATATTAATTAATAGATATTAGATTGAATAGTTATAAGAATTCTTTTACTTATAGTATATGCATGCATATAATATACTTGGCCCTAGCAAAAAATATGCGAACTATGATTTGAACTAGGATTTGGCATTGGTCGAACTGTTTCAAATAAATAGATATTAATTAATCGATATTAGAGGTAATAGTTATAAGAATTCTTTTCGCTTGAACATTTAATTCGAACGACAACTCCTTCGTCGACTATTTATTTAAATAGTTCTTCATTTGTTTGAAATTACATTAAGTTTATAAGTGCAAAAGGTTCATAATTTCGTTTAGAATTTTCGTGCAGGAAAATGTTTAGATTTCCCACGAATTCTAAATTTCCCGTTAATAAAAAAAAAAAAAATAATAATAATAATAATATTTAGAGAAATTAATCGAGTTTCCGCGAATCCGTCGAAATCGTTTACGATACCCATAAAATAGTTTTTCCGTAATAAAATAGTTTATTACGCGTCGCGCGGAGGACAATCAACCGTTAAAGGACGCCGAAGTGCTTATTTGTGTAGCTTAACAAAATCGTTCGATAGGACCCACTTAGGCAGCGAGTTCCCATCGTTGCGACAATGAAAACCGTGAACTCATCCGTTCGTCCCACCTGTGCGAGGGACATTGCACACACGCCCTCGCGTCGAACCGTCGATCGCGCACCATCGTCATCCCCCTTTACCGAACGAACGATACCGTGGGAAGAGCGTTCGCGCATTTCCCTTCGTCGATTGTTTTCCGAAAAATGTTCGGGATCTCGTGAAAAACATGGGAATTCGAAAACCTGTCGCAACATTGGAAAATTATACGCTGGGCTACGCTTCTCCATAGATATTAATTCTTCTTTTTTTAACGCGCAATAATGTTCTTGCCTTTTCGCCTTACCTAATGCGAATTCGTCGAATTTATTTCTGTTATCGGTTCCTCTGCTAATTTTATTATTTATTATTGTCATCCAGCGGTCTTCTTGCTAAAAGGCTGCGATAAATAACTTCCTTTGCGGCTAAATAATTATAATATACATATATGTAAGTATGTATTACTGAATTAATTTAACAGTTATTATTTTACGAAAAATCCAAAAGCTAGCCTTGGATAAATAATTAAACTTAGGAAATAACGTGAATTTAAAATTTGATAAATATCTTTCGATATCGCTCGGTAAAAACAGCCTTAAAAAATTCATAAATATTAACAACTAATAATTAATTCTACAATGTAGCGTTTCCTTGTTCAACAGCCTCGCAAAGGAAATAAAAAAAAGAAGACCTACGCCCTGCACCCATCGATCATCGATCTTTGA
>NW_027585535.1:0-1692 GCF_028453695.1 Augochlora pura
AATCGCTAAGGGCAGTTTTGACCATCTTAATCCGCTATGCCCTTTATGAATCTAATTCGTAAACACTTTTATGTGATGTGCATATACATTAAGGTGTATATATGTGTAAGCGGAGCAAACTGGTTAATAAAAAGTGGCCAGATAATTGTAAATACCATCTATTTCCAAAGTAGTCTAATACGTCATGTCAAGATTTAAAGTGTCTCATTATTATGTTATCACTAACTAAAGATTTTTATTTTCTCAAACAATACTCGACATTCTGGTGAAATTGTAATTGGAAACATTGCAATGATTGCTTGATTAGTCGAATAGAAACGAATGTAAATTGTTGTAACTATTTGTCGCTTTTCTATCGCAACATTTATTTTTCAACCAATCCAGTATTGCATTCAGACTTCTGAACAGAATAGTTTATTGTAAGAAGAGTGGAATCTTGTAATCATAGCAATTAAAGTTATCAACTGATAACATCAAATGATATCAGCGGAAAATTGTAGAAAATAGTTCACATTAGAGATGAAAAGAACACTATAATACTGCTAAGAGGTCAATAACTTGCATGACCGAGAATTCGATTATTTAATTGGAAATAAAAATGTTTATTAATTGTGAACGAGCCGATGTTTGTTTCAACACCGGGATACACAGGAAGGTAATTCGCAGATGAGCGGACGTTTATTTCACCGTCGGGACTTACGAGGATATAGGTATAAGGATTGTTAGTTGCCCTCGTAACATTTTAAATTTATTTAAATTAATTGGTGCATCTCGAGCCGTAAAGATGCATCATGATGGATCTGATACTAGCTACTGGAATCGGTAAGAGGATGTGATTTGTAAATAAATCAAACTCTAAGTTTCGATACACAAATATAAAACATATATTACAGAACAGAGACTTCTAAAAGTAGTTGATTGTGTTTCGCGTAGCCTAAGTTCTGAACTCATGTGGGGGTTAGTACAGCCTAATAGCTTAAATATAATACTTGAAGCTGAGAAAGAGAGAGGGAGAGAGAGAGAGAGACATAGACTCAAACGAACGTACAACCCTTACTGCTTTTGCTGGTATACTGCCCGATGTTGAGGAAAATCGTGGCCGTTAATACGCCAAAACTGTTCAAACATGGCGTCCAAAACGTGACGATGTGCCTGGATTCCCACGATTTTATATAAAAATATGTGATGTTTCTAACTCTAATGGAAAACAGACTTCTGTTTTGAAGAGGCGGGCTCAGTCAGAGAAAGGAAGATAAGTAGTTTCTAGAGCAACGCACAAAGACAGACTTTGTGGATGGTATGAAAAGTCTTCGTACGATACAATATTAAGGGAAGATGTGAAGCGAAAATAATAAATCGATTTTATGAAAATATTTTTATTCGCTTATAGGTAGAAACATATTTTTGTAAAAGAAATACTTTTTAACCTTCCGTATTTACATAATATAGGGACAATTACTTTGAACATCATTAAGCCATTCAGGATTCCATTATTACTACCTTACACATAAGAAAACCAATGGATTGAATCATGTTTGCGTCATTAGTTCAAAGAACTTCTACAATCCTCATTCATCATGCATGTAAATAAGTACGTAGTAACATTATATACGCTGTATAGAATTATTCGAACTATAGTAAATTTAATTAACGACATAAAGTTTGCGCGCAGTTTGAACAGATTTGACTCCC
>NW_027585536.1:0-1691 GCF_028453695.1 Augochlora pura
TCAAAAAAATCTGAGATGCTCTGGCGAAAAACAGCACTTCCAAACTGCAACACGGTGTAAGGATTTCCCGACGAAAGCCAGCTGGATAAATGGTCGAGAGTGAAAGTCATAAAATATGGTATGAATAAGACAGATGTTTAAAGTGTTTTGGATCATCGAAATCCTGTGCAGCCGAAAGATCTTTCATAGGCGTGCTCTATCAACACTGGAATATAACGTTGACATAACCTTGATTTATATCCTCTTGCCAGCGTGATGGCAATTTATAATTATCATTTTTGAAGATTCTATGAAGAATGTATGAAACATCCTGAGGTTATTTGCAGCAACTTTTTCCTTTGCAAAAAGTTTCTCTGTAGCATTGTTTATGTGTTATTAGTAAAAACGTGTGACCAATGAGAGGCGAGGACAAGTGGCACGAGGCAGCTGAGCCAATGAGTGGATACTGGGCTTAGTCTGCTTGGTTGCCTCGCCACAGCTAATCTTGCTTCTAATTGGTCCGTATTTATTATTAATAACTTGTGAACGAAGCTGCGGAGAAAATTTTTATAATGGAAAAAGTTGCTTGAAATGACCTAAAAAAAGAAAAACAGGATTTTTCAACTTTTTGGTAATTCCAAATAATAGTTACATTGAAAAAAGATATTACAGTTATTATCTAATATATTAATCTCTCTATTATCTAAAGAAATTTTAAAACATTTAGTTGTTTTAAATAAATTATATCGTTTTGCTATTCGTTTCATGTATATGGCCACCATTGTATAGAAGATTTTCTATATAGAAGAATTTGAACGTTTCAGAAAGTCAAAATCGTATGTCACTTCAACTCTTTATTGCTAGATGGGTTAAAATAATCTCTGATTCGATGAACGGAACACTCTCATTCTTTTTCAGAACACCCTGTGATACGAAAATCGAGCGAAAAGTTTTAATGCCCTGCTACCTGTTATAAATACATACACGGATATCCACCGACCCGAGTTTCGTTAAATAGTAAGAAAGCAAGCATCTATTTCGTAGTTTGAAAACATTCCGCGCGGGATGAACAGTTATTTTGTATGTAAATTGAGTAACACCGCTCGAAGCGTTTTTACGTAATAACAGTTTTGAAAGGGGGCGATGCTCCTCGGGAAAACCGGGCAGATGCATTCCTCTTAACGGAACTTCCGCCCTTAATTCGATGTAATCTCTTCAGAATTCCAAACTGCGAACACTCTGTTTCCTCTGTGAGTCGCTATACGGAGGACTTTGCGGATATACACTCGGCCGTGGAAGAGTTTCCAAAATTCTGACTCATTAAAATTCGTTGCGTTGTTCGGAAGTTGCACACACGTTTTTACGTGTACGGAACGCTGGAATGCCTCCTTTGTAGATAGCCGAGCTACGTGCGAGTGCAATGTAGAACTTTCTGTAAGACCTTCTGGCGGTGTTAATGCAATCTCTGTTATAAGGTGTATCCGGTTAACGGAAACGTTGTCGTCTGCGAACACTCCCGGAGTCATATTCAGCGCAGAATTCCATGAACTTTTTCTGCGACTTCTGTTTTCTTCGACTTTTTCTGCATCGAGTATTCCATATTAACCCTTTGCACTCGAGTCGTGACTTCAAGGCACCACGAAAATTGTTATATCGCATTTGAAAACAATCTTTATGTTATCAAAGCTTAGATTTCAAAAGTTGTTCAAAGT
>NW_027585537.1:0-1691 GCF_028453695.1 Augochlora pura
TATATTTCTTTAAACAAATAGTTTTCTCTCTTCCTTAAGGAATATAGCAATAACCCTACAAATATTTTAAATTTCCTTCATATCGATTCTACGAATAAAATTGCTTAAATTTGCTTCAAATCTTAGCCATCTAGTACAGTGACTAATTTCAGATCTAGCTTTTAATTTTATTGAACTACTTGTTGAGACTTTTTAAGATATTCTGTTCTATCATCAAAGGGTGAATACAAAATCTTATTTTCCAAGAGTGTTAAAAAATAACACTAATAAAAACTGCAGGCTACTGCTAATAAACTGCTGCTAATAAAAGCTACAGGCCTCCTGCCAACATAAAGTATTGGAACTACCAGAAAAATGTGAAGTGGAAGGGTTTTTCTATTGTCTTTTGTTGCTCGGAACGAAACAGCTTATCGAACGACTTTTCTATTTCTCGAACGCCATCTGGGTTGCAGCAGTGTTTCGAGTGGCGAGACTTTGTGGAAGGAAACGAAATATTTTAATTGTCTCTTTAATTGTCTTCGTCCAGCCGGCGAAAAGAGAGTGGAGCTTAACTGGACCGCGAATTTCCTCTTTTACACCGCAGGACCGGTCTTTGCGGACACGGGAGTCCCGGTGGCGCTCCTCGGACCAATCAGAGACTTTAATTATTCGTCCGGGGCGCCGAACGGACCCGGTTGTTGCGCGCTCCGGGCACAGAGGCCGGTTGCACGGTGTCCGTTGACCCGGAAGACCCAGCCCCAAACGGGAAAAGAAAGCCGGCCATTGTTCAGAATTTGCCGATTCCCTGCTAAACAATGATTTTCGATTCTGCGCTGTCTAGCAGCCGCTGAAGCGGAACGGATTTTGTCAGTCATTCTTAGCCTCCGATCTTGCGAACCGACACGTGAAAAGAGCATCCAGTCGTGTCCAACGTGAACACGTGTGCTGCATTGTTCGCCGAATTTTAGGGTATCGCGGCAATTCTCGCTGCAGTGTTTTAATTCGATTAGCAATTTAATTTAAACCGGCAAATATTATTCCTACTGTGACAATTTTTCTCCAGATTACTTGAACAATTATTTCCCTGCGATTTTTTTATATTTGTTTGTTGATATTTCAGCAGGGTACATACATTCTTTCACACGGAGAAAATCAAAGTTGAGATTGCTATAGGAGATCAAGTATGTTCATGTTTTAGTAGGCCTATATTTCAGCAGAAATGCAAGGTGGTTGATTTGCTGGATTTGGGATTTTTCTGCTAAGAAACTAGGAAAGCTATTACCATGGGACCTCAACTAGCATTTTTGTTCATGTCTTGCCTAAATTCTCAAATTTTTACATTGCACAATGTTACAAGTTGAGATCGCTATAGTGGGGCAAGTACATCCATGTTCTAGTTGTCTACATTTCGTCAAAAATGGTATTCTAGACTAGATTTGGGATTTCTTTGCCTAAAAACTACGAAAGCTATTACCATGGGACCTCGAGCAGCGTTGTTGTCCTTATGTCCCGTGAGTTCTCAAATTTTTACGCAACAGGAAGCTGAGAACTGTACCTGCTACGAGCGATAACACGGAACTGTGTACTAAAAGGGTAGCTAAAGAAGGACATTTCTGCCTTGTTCCCTGTTTGTTGCAATCTACGAAGAAAGTTTCTATTTTGCATCCGGAGAGACGGCTGGTTTAGTCGTTTCGATAGTTGGCAAACAGGAA
>NW_027585538.1:0-1691 GCF_028453695.1 Augochlora pura
GTCTCACCAGGTCCCCGTCTCCCGTTAAATGATGTCGCGGACCGTCCTCGCATCTCACGGGGCGAAATTTTCCCTATGTTTTCGTTCGGGTAACGATCCCGAGCGATCGTATCCGATGCGTCGCGGGGTGCGCTAACGACCTCATGACGCAGCAGGAAACGACACGATTCGTCACGCCGTCCCGCCTCCAAAGTGCTCGAGCACGGGTCGCGCGCAGAGAGGGGCTTGTTAGTGTTCGTTCGATTTTACCAAAATATTTCCGCGAGCCGACCCCATCCACGGGCGAAACGCCGGCAAATTTTTACCCTGCCCCCGACGATCATCGCTGTTCCGGTAAACGCGAGTTTTTTGCCCGCCGTTCGTAAGTCGAACGTGATTAGTCGCGAAGCGATAAGCAACGCTTTGAAAATCTGCGAGAAAAATGTGCTCGTTTGACAAATTTTTTGTATAATATTTATAATAATATGTATGATATATATATACATATTATTATATATTACTACATAATTATTATTTAATTATTATATATTATATATGTACAAATTCAGATCTAAAAAATTGTTATACCACGTTTGAAAATAATTTTTATATTTTCACAATATTTCCATTTTATACAACTTATTACTGCAATCTGTCTATATAAAACTCGATTTACACATAATGATTATACTCTGAACAGTTTTTAGAAAGTAAACAAATTCGCTAATATAAAAATTTGATTTAAATACAATATAAAAATTTTTAACAGCGCCTCAAAGTTACAGTTCTAATGCAATCGAAATTCCATCGATTTCTGCGAGATTTCACCAAAAGCAAAGGGTTAATTTCGTAAAACCTCGTCGCCGCATCGATCGCAGCATCGACGAGCTGTTCGAAGCGGAAAACATTGTCGCGCGCAACGTTTCGGCGGAGGACCGTCGCGGCGAGTAAAACGATGGGACGCGAACGCGGCGTAACACCGTGGAACACCGTGGACGAATTTGTTACGGCGGACGAATTAATGGGACGATTATTGGAAGCGACGAATTTCGACCGCTATACTCGGTCCAGGCCCGTGACGCGGTTGTCGCTCGCGCGGCGGCCGGCTATTTTATCGCGTCGCGCGAACCGCGTCGCCGCAGAGCGAGACGCCATAACGGTTTCATTAAAACGGTCAACGCGACGGGTTCGCGGCCCATTATTCGTTTTTACGAGCGAAGGAAAATAGCTTCGGCCGGTAGTCGACGACGCTCTCGCGAACTCTGTTGTTTCAGGTCTTGGATATAAAGGTGTATACATACCGTGTGTGCGTGTGTGTGTGTGAGTATACTCGCCGCCTTTGGGAAAGAAGGCGGTGTGTCACACTTATCCACGGCGCGCCCGCGCGACCGCCGTTGCACGTTTTACATTCTACCGCGTTTCTTTGCACACGCTTTTTCCGCTTGTTTCGAAATTTAAATTCCCGCTGCCTTTCTGGCACGGATACGGTTAGTCACGGAAAGGGGGTGAATACCTGTGGATCGTGATACCCGTTGATCGAGTCTCGCGATAGCGGTTGATTAATTTTTCCAGCTGATGGAGGTAATGGATGTAGCTTTAATATAAATAGATGGAATGTTAATAGTTGTAATACAAATCGCTGTAATATAAATTGTTAGAATATAAATAGGTATAATATAAATTGTTATAATATAAATAGGTATAATATAAAT
>NW_027585539.1:0-6560 GCF_028453695.1 Augochlora pura
ATCAAGTGCATAATATAATTTAATTAAAATGGTAAATATGGACATCTACTAAAATGTAATTACTAGATTGCAAATTTTATGCATTTATGACAAAAATGAGTAGAGCAAGCATGAAACTTCAAAAGTACTGTTGTATTATTTTCAATTTATATTTATTTATAATTTTAGTATTCTCTTGATCCTTGCCTTTTGGCTTTGAACGGTTTACATATTAATTACATAACTACTAGCTATAATCTATTGCATAAACTAAATACCATGTAACAACTTAAAATCAGTTTACTAGAATTGAACTATTCTTGCACTCTTTCTTTTGGTGTATACTTCTTAAATAATAATATAATATACGACAATATAACGTTCAACTTCTAATAATCATTAAGTAAAAACTTCATGATTAGTGTAAACGAGTAGACGAAATAAAAGACTTCAAAAAACCCATTGCATATTATTTTCAATTATTCTAATAATTAACATTAACCTACTAAGGTCAAAAAGCGACTAATAAATATTAATCCGTCAAAATTACAATATAAAATTTATTCAAGTTTCTAGGAATTTCTATAATAGCATGTACCTGACTAAAGAAATATATTTAGCAATTTTTAACAAAAATAACTTTACGACTTCAATTATCATGAAACTGGTCATTTGACGGGCGATTGTAAGAATAGTGTCAAGTATAAATTTGAAATAATACCAGGAGTGTTTTCGAAATCCCGTATTTAGTTCACTCGTTTCAACTAATCATGAAGTCTTTACCCGACAACAATAATCATTTGAAAATAATGCGACGCGCTTTTAAAGCCTCCCGCTATAATCGCGAAGCCTCTCTGCTCGTTTCAGATCGTAATTCCGATCGTAAAATACGTCCAGATTCGCCGACGATCGATCGTAGTTGCTCAACCGATCACAGAGTTTCGACACACGAGTTCCCGTAAAATTGTTCTGCCAGGCTCGTCAGTTTTTCACCTATCATTCCATGACGAGCCTCGGGATCGATCTTAACCGTGGTCCGCTATGAAATCGGTTGTTCCGTAGGAAAGGGGGCGTACGTTTGCGTGAGAGAACGCGTTTCTCTTGCATGGCTCTCTCGATGGATCTCCGTTCTCAAACGATCCGAACGATCGGCCGTTTCCGTACCCGCTTGTGAATCGGATCCCGATCTAAACAATATACGATCTCACCGACAAAGAGATCCCCCGATACGAGGAGAGGCACACGCACGCGCGGCACACCGCCGCGAGTTTATCAACGTTATGAAAAGATATTATCCCCCGTCGTTGTCTTACGGCCGAGTGAAAGTTCAAGTCAGGTACTTCTCGACGGAGGCAGCTAAAAGATAAGTGTGACTCATGAGGGGAACAATGGCCGCGGAGAGGAATTTGTTGAAGAGACCCGGCCCCGCATGTAAGACCAATTGAAACAATTTGAAGCTGTAATAAACTGTGCTGCGAACAGTGGAACCCGGCTGCTGTTCGAGAGACACTGCTGGCTTCCTGTTCGAGTTACATTATTATAATGCAGCCCGATCCGTACCTTTTAGCTCGAGCTGCCTCCGAAGAACCCGAGCCTTCGTTATTTCCTGTGCAGGTCACCGCCAGCAGAGCTCGGCATCGTTCAGCCGATTATTTAAATAGAAATTTATTTGTTATTTTGCTATTTTGTTATTTTTTTTAAAGAAAAGACAGCGGTGATCGCTAGATTGCTGATTTCGTGTATCGATGAGAAAAATGCGCCAATCAAATATAAAATAGTAAAGAAATTCAAAGAATTTGAAAATACTGTCATGCTATTTTTGACTAATTAAAATGATTCAAGAAAGAAATCATTGTCCAGGTAGCTCTCATATTTTGTACTTAGTGCGAACAACTTTTATATTCCATAAAAAGGCGCAGTCTAGTGATTACTTATTATTTATACAGATATAAATAAGTTATTTGGAAGAATAGAATTTATTTCTTATTTTAAATACAATTTCAATTGTTACTTATTAACCCTTTGCACTCGGAGGCATTTTAACTGTAAATTCGAAATAATTTTTTTGTTTCGAGGTATTTCCATTCCATTTAACAAAATAAATTTTTATTCATACAAAATTTATTCTTGACACTCCTACCAACAGTTTTACTACTTGACAATTTTTTAAATCTAAACCTTATTGTTGCAAAAATTATTTTGTAATGAAATAGAATAATTTTAGTGGTGCCTGGAGTCACCACTCGAGTGCAAAGGGTTAATCATCATTTCATTGTTTATTGTTTAATCGGTATAAAGAGGCAGGATACAATTTCTTCGATAATAACAAATAGAAATTAATATGTTATTTTGTATTTTACAGCAGTGATCAAATAGTTTTACATGGTGATGCATAATGATTGTAATATTCTCTCGTTTGTATTGTAATTCTTAAGTAAAACAATAATGAATCTGCATACTATGATAGGAACCATATGTATAGCTGTTTGTGATAACGGTTGTTGGTCTTCGATAAGTCAAATTCCTGCAACGCGCTACTTATTGTTGCATTGCTCGTTATCAATTGGTATCTGACATACTTCGATCTAAATTGCTTAAACTCTTCTCGCTAAACTATTTATTACTAGACCGCGGTTGTTTTGTGCGAAATAAAAACTGTCTACACTAATTGCAAGACGCATGAGCTACATGGGGATTGATTTCATTCCTTCATAATTTTAGCAAGTGAAAAATAATGTAATTGTGTTTTTAAATTCGTGTACTGTCTTGAATTTGACGTGGCCATTTTTGTTGTGAATGCATCGAATCCGCGGTCTATTTATTAATAAAGGAAAAAAGAATTTAGTTTCTTTAGTGTAAGGAAACTAGAATTTGGAGATTGTACTTGCACACAATATAATCGCGTTATGACAAATACTACATTTATATACTAAATAATATATTGCAGATAATATACCGTACTCAGATTTTCTTTATTAATAAATATACTGCGGATTCGATGCATACATGACGAAAATGATTACTTCAAATACAAATCACTAGAAAAATTTAAAACCACGGTAACATAATTTTCAACTAATTAGAACCATTAAGAAAGAAAACAAACGACTACGCAGCTGCCTCATTTTGCAATTAGTGCGTACAAAAGATTCGAGTATACCGTCTTCGCTAAATTATTTAGTAACGAAGCGGAACTTGCAGAAATAACGCCCGCTCACGATGCGATCGTGACGTTACAAATAAACGTAGTATAAATCCGTGAAATAGGCTGTAACCAGGAATAAAACCTGAATCGTGTACGGCCCGACACACGACAGGAAAGGGTTAAACACCCGAGATCGGTAGTTCGATACACACGAGCCGAATATAATTTATAGAATGGGTACGGTGAAAGGTGAGCTTGAGCATACGTGAACATTCCGATAAACCTCGGTCAATTCTTTTTTCAATCATAACGCCGAACTTGGTCACGGTGCTAAACAGGCGTGGAAACAATGAACGCCGCGCGTGTTTCCTTTAACGCGAAGTTCGCTTCAACAGCCGTGCAATTAACGCTCTGTCGTTGATTAATTAGCGGCCACTGGGAATCGGGACCGCGGGCACGGAGCATTCTCACGCGAGGAACAGAAGTTCCGTTTCGAAAATTATGGTAAAAGTTCACGACACCGTGACTCGTTCGACAAACGAAGTCAACTTTTGAATAAATTTCATTCAGCCTGTCTGTATCGTTTTCAATAGTTATCATCGCGTTCTTGATTATTCGATGTATTAACCCTGTGCACTCGAGTGGTGACTCTGAGGCACCGCTAAAATTGTTCTATCACATTCCAAATAATTTTTCTACTAACGACGGTTACATTTAAAAAATTATTGAAAATGAAACTGTTGATTCGAATCACAAGAATCAATTTTATATGCATAAAACGCACTTTATAGCATAAAATGAAAATACTATAAGCCAGAAAAGTTGTTTCAGATTTCCAGTGAAAGTGGCTTCGAGTGCAAAAGGTTAATAATATTGTTAAGATGAATGAAAGCTTAAGTAACCGAAGTAAAGTATAAAAAATTTGGCAAATGTTCCATTTTGATTTATACTGATTTACTTGATTCCGGATCTTTATGCAAAATGATAACTGTATGTCTTAACCCTTTGCACACGAAGCCATATTAATCGTGAATCTAAAATACAATTTCTAGCTCATAGTATTTCCATTCTATGTAACAAAGTGCATTTTTATGCATACGAAATTGATTTTTGTCAGTCATACGAATAGCTTTACTATTTAACAATTTTTTAAATCTAAACATTGCTTGCATAAACATTATCTTGAAACATGATAGAACAATTTTAGTGGTACCTCAGAGTCAAAGGATTACATTAAGAAAAAAAAAGTTAAAATAAAGTATAATGAATTTGAAAACATTTTCATTTTGGTTTATACTGATTTACTATACTTCGGTTATTCATGCAGAATTAAAATTGTCCGTCTTAATTTAAAATAATAAACGATGAAAATTCATTGCTTCTTTAACCCTCCAATTATTACAGTCTCTCTTGGGATGGAGTCATTTATGACTCACACTAATATTCTACGAATACGTATCTGTGATGCTGCACGCTCTTGCTCATCATCACTGCGGTACAGTAAAGGGAGGACTAATAATCTTAATCAGTAGCAAATAGAACATGGATATTCTTGAATTCATTCAATCTTTTCACAGTATATTATTGTCTAGTAATTTGTTCATTTTGTAGACAATTTCATTTTTCTTGGCTAGCAATTTATTATGCAAATGACTTTATTTTTGTCCACATCGACTGATTCAGTTCAAGTAATACATAAACTACGATATTAACATGATTCTTTGTTAGTACGAGAGAGTTTAGGAGGATCTTAAATTAAGAATTAAGGAATTAGGAGCCAGATAAATTTATTCAATCATTCATTTCGTAGAATGATGTAGATAAATTAAAATGTATATATGTTTCTATTTTTCTACATATATTGTTCGTTACTACTTTATTCTTAATCGACTTTGCTTGCTTTCAACTATTCACGAATCTTCTTCGAAATTAATTGGATTTTTCCAGGTACTTTCTAACATATTTTTACTTATTTTATAGTAGATATTAATTGCTTTGAAACAAATGAAATTTTTGTTTGATTATATACTTTAATATTAACTCGTAGAAGCTAATTGCCACGAGACAGACAAAGCTTTTATATAATTAACTTTTTTTCAATCTTATGTTATAAAAATATCCTTGAAACACAGAAAGTTCCTGTTACATCTTTTCTAATATTATGTTATAAAATCTTTTAATCGCCTTAAATCAGAGTATTTGTTCAATCATATCTTTTCAATGTTACATGAAGCAAGTTATTATTATATATAACCTTGAAACAGATATAGCTTTTATTTGATTATATTTTTAACATTAACTTATAAATGCTACTGCTTTGAGAAAGCAGTGGTTTAATTCAATTAAAATTTCCCAATGTTACATTAAGAAAATTGTTAAGTTTTCCAAAATAGACAGAGTTTTTGTTCGATTAAATATTAAGGAAATTATTGCATTCGAACAAATAGTTTTTGCCTGATCAAAATCTTCCAAAGCCATGTTAAACATGTGATAAAAATATATTAAAAGTGTGCTCAAGAGCAATTGCATAGAAACTTGAATCTCTCTCCGTCTTTTTAAGAAAGAACGAATGTTAAACGATGTTCCCTGTTTCACGTGTTGTTCGAATGAAACAAGAAACTTCGTACGAGCACGAGGCGAGTGACAGCAATTGTCTCGTTCGAATGCGTGATAAATTCGAAGCAGGATTGACTCGCGGAAAGCACAATATCGACTATACGAGAAAGCTGTTTCTCTCGTCTCCACGCCTCGCGTATCGCTCATCTTTTTTCGGGAAGCACCTATTCTTTCTGCTGCGACGTAACTCTCTCTACGACCTACTGTCGTAACGTCTCAGCAACATTTCACATTTGTCCGTGGTGTAGGTTATAATTTTAATCTTCCGCGCTTTTCAATGGCCCCTCGCGCGTACGGTTGCAAGCGACATCCGCGTCAGCGTTATGCTTTATTCCGTCGCCTACGGTGCTGGTTCGACGCCGACTGTTACACTCGTACTAGAAACACTTGGAAAAATCCTTTAGAAAGCGAGAATTTTTATCGCATCGAAGATCGCCTGCGTTATCCCCGGTTTGACACCGACAGAGCTAATCTTCCGAGAAGTTGTTCCATATTTTCGATACGCGACTTGCGTCAACTCATTCGATTCAATCTTTTCGACATCGTCTCTGTTTTTTACGTTTATTTAATTGTTAATGTTTATCTTAATTTGAACTTTATTTTTATTTATAAATTTATTTTGCATTAAGTACAGAGATCATATAAATATGAAGATTATATCAGAGATCATATAAGTATCATGCAATACGAAACTTCAGTAGTAGCTGTAAAAATAAGTTTCCGCAACAAATTAAAGAAGAATATTAGATTTGAAATGATAATAAGAATTAATTATTTGAAATAATAGCAATTTCAACTAGTGCATTATTTCGATATTTTG
>NW_027585540.1:0-1690 GCF_028453695.1 Augochlora pura
GGCAAACAAAACGCCTGCCTGCCTGCCTGCCTGCCTGCCTGCCTGCCTGCCTGCCTGCCTGCCTTGCCGTTTTAGAATTTTTGAAAATTGTTAAATGCAATAGCATGCCTTTAAAGGACGAACTGACGCAATGTTTTGCATTGAGCTGTTCAAGAGCGTCGTTTTGGCTCCCTTGACATATCTCTCCTTGGCGCAGTGTGTAGCAAGTCTGCCTTCGGCGCGGAGGGTCGGGTGTTCAATTCCCTCCTTTTCCATTTCTTTGGTCTCTTTCTCAAATTTGAACCTCGCGCCGATCCTGATCTGTGCAGGATTTCAAATGGCCAAAATGTTCAATAGTTGTAGATCAGCAACGTTGAAGATACAAATGTCAGAACATTATCTTTTGGTACAACTTAGGAAGCTCTATGCAACAGTGAGTATCGTATATGAGCTTACGGATTGCGTCAGTTCGTCCTTTAAGTAGAAAGGTTAATTTCACCGCCCATTTTTGTAAATGCCTTATAGATTTTTAGTTTTGTAATTTTATAGAGAAATAGAGATAGAGAGAGAGAGAGAGCGAACCTTCCTCCACCTGCTACATTTAGAAAATATTTCGCATTTCATCCCAAGGTGTCTATTCACTGAAACGTCCTGAACTGAACACTCGGTTACCACCACTCTACTGTACAGATCAACCAACCAATCCGCACTGCCACTCACTCTTTCACCTTTCCTTTCCTTCTCCTTATCCAAAATTGTCGCAGATATCATGAATAAGCAGTTGTATGCTGATTAATAACAATAAAAGAGGAAAAATAACCAAAAAAGAAGAAAAATAAAAAAACTCAAAACATTGTAAAAAGTAAATAAAATCAACTAAACTATTACTTACAGAGGAATACTCGTGCAATTCCATCCATTTTTCTATTGAAAATCACACAAAAAGTGAAATGCCTAGTGCATTGCGCATCAGAAAAAGAAATAAATAAAATCGGTGAGCTTTATTCAAACACACAGAAAATCGGATCCACTGCGGCGGAGCCAATCCAAAATTTTTGAGATGTCTGCCACACTTTGCAGTGGGCGGATGTAATACCAACCTCAAGCTTGGACTATGAAGTCAAAGAATTTCTCTCTTGCCGCCACTCTTACTAGCCAAGCGACATATACAACACAGGGTGATGAGAGAGAAGAAAGAGCAAAACAAAAATGCTTACAGCACCCTCGATTCCCAGATACGCGTGCCTACAAGGGCTGACAGTATTCTCGATCTCATTCTTTCGTCTCCCGAAAATATCATCAAATCGATCGGAGTGCAAGCCCCTATTCTGGGAATGGATCACTGTACAGTGAAATTTACATTGAACATAGAAAAAGAGAGTAAAAATCATGAGAAATTACCGCAAGGCAGACTGGGACAAAGCTTGCTCTGCACTTATTTCCTACGATTGGCCATCCGTTCTTGCAATTACCGATATTGACTGCATGTATTATCGATGGAAAAGAAACTTGATTCTCGAGTACGTTTATCGCCTTATGGTTTCGAACGAGAGAGCGTGAGAATAGAAGAGAGTGGCAGAGCAATAGACAAACATTCTCTCGCTACCTCCCACTCTCTCGCCTATTGATCTACAAAGACGTAAGGCGCTAATCGTACTCAAGAATCAAGTACACATTAACCGTATTGCATAATGCCGGACACGAAATTTTA
>NW_027585541.1:0-407 GCF_028453695.1 Augochlora pura
TCATATTTCGAGAAGAATACCGATGAATGTTGAAATTTCACGGCAGCAATGTAATAACCAGCAT
Source organism: Augochlora pura (assembly GCF_028453695.1). Lineage (NCBI taxonomy): Eukaryota > Metazoa > Arthropoda > Insecta > Hymenoptera > Halictidae > Augochlora > Augochlora pura. Next base: position 65 of record NW_027585541.1, read on the forward strand.
CATGCATTGTATTTTCTGGTGCAAAGTAGTTGTATTCATTGAATTTCAACGTAACACCTGCAGAACCAGTCATGTCACCAGCTGATATGTCGTTTTCATACATAATCGATCCTAAATCATATTTCGAGAAGAATACCGACGAATGTTGAGATTTCTCTGCGGCAATGTGATAACCAACATCATGTCTTCTATTTTCTGGTGCAAAGTACTTGCATTCATTGAATTCCACGTATCTGCTGCAGAAATAGTCATGTCGCCAGCTGATATGTCGATTTCATACATACTCAAGCCTAAATCGTATTTCGAGAAGAATACCGATCAATGTTGAGATTTCTCTGCTGCA
>NW_027585541.1:507-797 GCF_028453695.1 Augochlora pura
TGTATTTTCTGGTGCAAAGTACTTGCTTTCATTGAATTTCAACGTATCAGCTGCAGAAATCATCACGTCACCAGCTGATATGTCGTTTTCATACATAATCAAACCTAAATCATATTTCGAGAAGAATACCGATGAATGTTGAGATTTCACGTCAGCAATGTAATAACCAACATCATGCAATGTATTTACTGGTGCAAAGTAGTTGTTATCATTGAATTTCAACGTAACACCTGCAGAACCAGTCATGTCACCAGCTGACATGTCGTTTTCATACATAATCGAGCCTAAAT
>NW_027585541.1:897-1689 GCF_028453695.1 Augochlora pura
TTTCATACATACTCAATCCTAAATCATATTTCGAGAAGAATACCGATGAATGTTGAAATTTCACGGCAGCAATGTAATAACCAGCATCATGCATTGTATTTTCTGGTGCAAAGTACTTGTTTTCATTGAATTCCACGTATCTGCTGCAGAAATAGTCATGTCGCCAGCTGATATGTCGATTTCATACATACTCAAGGCTAAATCGTATTTCGAGAAGAATACCGATGAATGTTGAGATTTCTCTGCTGCAATGTGATAACCAACATCATGTAATGTATTTTCTGGTGCACAGTACTTGTTTTCATTGAATTCCACGTATCTGCTGCAGAAATAGTCATGTCGCCAGCTGATATGTCGTTTTAATACATAATCAAGCCTAAATCATATTTCGAGAAGAAAACCGATGAATGTTGAGATTTCACGGCAGCAATGTAATAACCAGCATCATGCATTGTATTTTATGGTGCAAAGTACTTATTTTCATTTAATTCCACGTATCTGCTGCAGAAATAGTAATGTCACCAGCTGATATTTCGTTTTCATACCTAATCAAGCCTAAATCATATTTCGAGAAGAATACCGATGAATGTTGAGATTTCACGGCAGCAATGTAACAACCAACATCATGCATTGTATTTACTGGTGCAAAGTAGTTGTTATCATTGAATTTCAACGTAACACCTGCAGGAACAGTGATGTCACCAGCTGATATGTCGTTTTCATACATAATCAAGCCTAAATCAAATTTCGAGAAGAATACCGATGAATGTTGAGATTTCTCTGCTGCAATGT
>NW_027585542.1:0-1689 GCF_028453695.1 Augochlora pura
CGCACACCCATTTTATCCAGGACTTCTCCCGGCTCTCCGAGGAGATTCTTCGATGTTTCTTCGTCCCTTTCGAGACCGTGCTTCCCCTTCGACCTGCTTTCGTCGATGTCCAAGACGGAAAATATGTCTTTCGAACAAAATCGAACGAAATTGAAAAATCGAACCGGAGTTCGAGAAAAGTCGGATTTATAGACACGGTCGCCCCCGTCCTTGTTCACCGCGTTCGACGATGCTTCGCTCGGCTATCAGATCGCGCGGCGACCACTATTCTTGCCGCAGAGATTTACAGTTTCTCGAATACGTGTGCGCGGGCGGTTGCCGAATTTCTCGGTTGCTCGCGGTCCTGCGATCGAGTACTCGATTTCGAGATGCTGTCCGCCGCGCGGCGGTTCGCGATAGGTATCGATCGTTCGAGGATCATCGGTCGCCGCCTCGTGGAATTATCCTTCGGGTTGGTTTCTGGTTTCTGGGACACCGGCACGCGATCGCGTCGCGACGCGCTGTCACGCTCGGCGCACGGTAAACGGAAAGTTTGCCGGCCGCAGAGGGCCGCACCCTCTGTTTCCTTAACAATAATTTAATGCGTCCGGGGGTCGGTCGGTCGAGCCCCCCTTGTTTATCGGAGGCTACATAAGCGGACAGGCGGTGTGTTACGAATTTAGAAGCAGCGCGACCGCCGATGGTATCATTATCGGGTCGCTTATTATGCGGCACGGTGATTAATTAGAAGGCTCGATTTCCTGCGGGCCGGCGACACCGACCAGGCCACGGTGCCGCATCTGAAAACAGAGGATCCACTCGGCGGATTTCAATATCGCAGCGAGCCGCGTCGCTGATCGCTCCGTTTCTACGTTCGATTCTGCTCCCGTTCTCCTGCAATCGCCTCGGCAAAATATCTCGTACTCTTTACACGTCGCCCAAATATATCCGCAAATATTTCTCACAAAGCGTTCGTCGGTTCTCTTGAAAAATATTTCCAAGAATTCTGGATGATGGTCTCTCGTCCCTGTGAACGTTGTCGATATGCTCGAGCAATTTGTCGCGTCGTTGCCGTAAAGTCGCCTCGATAAAAAGTATTCTCGCGTTCGTTAAACATTCGCAAAACAGGTCGAGAAAGTTTGAAATCGATGCGACGCGAAGACGGTGAATTGCCGTAGGAAAGTTGCGGATCGAGCGGGTCGCGGAAAATGTTTGCCGAGGAAGATTGCGTGGGAGCGCGGGCATTGCTCGGTGGAATTCGCGACCGGTACAGCGATCCGCAATCTCGCGACTCGTAATTATCCCCGTCCGAAGGGAAGGCGGCCGCGCCGGACGCGCCTCGTCTCGACGCTTCGCCGACGCCGGAGAGGAAGATTACCCCCGTCCGATTTTTATTATTACGCTACCGCTGGATGGATACTGTCCTTTTTATTGGTCGGCGCGCGCGGTTTTTGTTCGCCAATCTGTTCTCTTTCTCTATCCATCCATCTGTCTATCTATCTATCTATCTATCTATCTATCTATCCATCTATCTATCTATCTCCGTCTCTATCTCTGTTGCTCGTTTGCTCTCGCGTTCTCCCTTTAGGCCGGCCGTAGACGAAACAATGGGATTGAACGTCGCGGAGGCTGCCCGGCCCGCTATAATACGCTCGGGTCGGAAACTTTTTCTATTACCCCGGTTGGAAAGTTCTCTCGAAGCTATCGAAG
>NW_027585543.1:0-1689 GCF_028453695.1 Augochlora pura
TTCGCAGAAAAATCATCGATCGTCTGGATCGAGCTCTGCGCCGGCTCGTCGGGTCCTCGATTATTTCATTGTTTCACGGAGAACCTTTTTTCTTCATCGCACTTAGTAGTATTCGATTTTATTCACCACCGTGAAAATAACTCAGCTGATCATTAGCCGTGGATTAAAATTAAACCCGTGATTAGCCGTAAATTAAGTTTAATTAAAGTCTGACATTGTCAGAAAAATTTAGAAAATGTCACATACTACAAACTACGATGATAATTGATGAAAAAGAATTCTTCAATCCGCATGAGAAAATTATTACATTTCCCACGCGAAGCTAATATATCGTACAATTTACTATAGCATAGATACCTAAAGATTTCAGAATATAATTTGCCAGTTCTCGAACATAGTTTTCTTCGTTACAGCTCGGTATCTCGCAGTTAAGTATATCGAATTAATCGTTAATGTCTCTTTTGACCCAGCGTGACAGCGGAGGGTTAATCAGAATTAGTTGGGACAGCGGCACGCATGGTAGAACGCGCGTCGCGTAGTTGTATTAATTGTTCGGGGTATTAAATGTGATTTCATTGCGCTCGGCCGGTGGCATGCGGTCAGTTATATCGTTGGACGGATCCGCGTGGACAATGGGCCGAGCGTGTTTTTTAGGCTCGGCCGATGGGAAAAAGCGACCGGGTCCGGAAGTGGAAGTGGAAGTGGAAATTGAGGCAATGAGAGCGTTGCCCGGCGCGGTTCTTATCGAGATATCGCCGGTTTCTCGTTTCCGCAATTTCCTATCTGCCCCGCCGCCGCCGCCGCCGCTGCCGCCAATAAAAATACGTTTCGACTCCGTCCCCGGTGCCGTTCGCATAACACCCGGAATTCCTGCACACGTCGCCGTCATTCTGCTAGCCATTAACAGCGAATCGCCTAACCATCCCCCCCTCTTTTACTCTTTCTCGGCTTCTTTCTTATTTTTTCTTATTTTCTCTTATTTTTTCTTATTTTCTCTTATTTTTTCTTATTTTCTCTTATTTTTTCTTATTTTCTCTTATTTTTTCTTATTTTCTTCTATTTTCTCTTATTTTCTTCTATTTTCTCTTATTTTCTTTTATTTTCTCTTATTTTCTTTTATTATCTCCTATTTTCTCCTATTTTGTGTATTATTATTATTATTATTATTATATTTTGAGTACTTCTCCTGTATCTGTAGCGATGTAGCCGTTTCATTCGTGAGAACGCATCTTCGCAAAACTGCTCGAATCCGCGACGCGTGAATCGCAGTCCGCTTCGACGCGTTATCGAAGGAAAGCTCGCTGGTTCTTTCACGGTAACCGGCCACGCCGTGATCATGAACCCGATCTAAATCATAGTGGTCTCGCGTACAGTTACGCGAATTAAGTATAGAGACCGCGGGCAACATTGTTTGAGAGGCGGGCACCGACGGTTCCGCGTTCTCCGCGATTTCGAGACGCTGTTTCCCTGGCGAACCATTTCCCTGGCTAGAGAAAACACTCCTGCGGATGACTCTCGCTCGCATAATTATTTTAGTTTGCTGTGAATCTCATTTTTCACTTTTAAATCGTTGGATGATCTAAAATATCCTTCTATTATTGCTGAATTGTTGTTTTATCCATTTGTGGCGGAGAAGGGTGTATAAAATACAGTACAGTGAAGACACCGGAATTAGAATTAAACAGCGTT
>NW_027585544.1:0-1688 GCF_028453695.1 Augochlora pura
TAAGACATCTTGGCTATGTTCATTTGAATGCGTAAAATGTTCAGACCTAAAATGGACGTCTTTAATACGTCTCGTATATTCTACGAACGTCAAAGAAACGTCCTAGAAACATTTTCTATTATAAAACAGAACGTTTCTCTAGATGTCCTTTAATGGACTTTTCATAAACTGCACTTTTATGGACTTCTTTGAGTCGTCAAGGATATTCCACAAATGTTCTATGTTACAATATCGCGTCATCCGGCGATACGTCCTCGTCGTTCGGCATTAAAAGGAATACGGAATAAAAGCGACGCAATGATCAGATGATATACGTAGCAGCCGACAGCGACTGATAAGAGGCTCGAAAGCAGTGATTAGAAAATATAACAAAGACGTGACGGTTCTATCTACGATCGGTAGCAACCAGGCACGGCTTTCAGTACTAACGAGGGCAATAATTATTCATACTTTCTCCGGAGGACGACCATGTTTCCGATGTTCCGCGTTCGATCGCATCGCGTTATTTGCTCGCTACCATTATCTAATCCTCACGGCCATTAATATCTACGAACCTTTGAAGAATAATTAATTGAAACAGTGTTTACAGACCGATTCGAATCTATGATACCAGCGTGCACGGTTTATCGATTCATAGCGATTGTTGGTTCAGTTTCGAGAGTTCGGTGAGAAGTTGTTTTCAGTGACGAGTGATTTTACGTTATTGTTGAAATATATTGTGGTAAAAATTTAATCAATACTCCATGTTATACTATATGTGTATTATAATATATGCTATACACTATACGAAGAAATATCAAATCAACATAAAGTATGAAATATATTCTGTGTACTATACTATATGCATAGTATACTAACGAATACAACGTGGAAAAAAATTAATCAGTATATTATGTTTTACTGTAGTATATTATATATTATAGTATAATATTATATTATTATACTATAATGTTGTATTATTATTATATTATAATTATATAGTACTATATATCGTACTAAGAAATATGAAGTAAATATAAAGTATGAAATATATTCTACAATACTATACTTACTTCTATATATTATACCTTCACATAAATTCGACGTAATCATGACATAAAATGGTAAAAATTTACCACACTATATTTAGTCATTTTAGGGAATTATTCCCTATTCCATATTAAACTAAACACTGTGTAAGAGACATAACGTCATCTGCCATAATTTGTACTCGATATTTTCGTGAATATTGAATAGTGCAGTTTATTCAGAATATTGAATATTGAGTAGTGATTATTGAATATTGAATATTGAGTAGTGATTATTGAATATTGAGTAGTGATTATTGAATATTGAAAATTAAAGATTAAATATTGACTATTGGAAATTAAAACAACCGGAAAATTAGATGATAAATATTGAATATTAAAGACATTAATAAAACGTCCATAAAATGTCTTTTAGACATTTATAGGGCTATATCTAAAATACGTTTTGAGTTGTCTTAAAAGACGTTTCTAGGACGTCCGTAGGGCATTAAAAACATCTTGAAGACATCCATGTTACGTTCATTCTCTTTGATTACCTGACGTCTAAAGGACGTCTTAGAGACACGAATATTTTATTTTATATAAAATTTCGAATCGGGCCAACTAATAGAAAATCAATAACATTACAATCGAGGAATTCTTCAAACATAACGAAAATGA
>NW_027585545.1:0-1688 GCF_028453695.1 Augochlora pura
AAATTCTCGTAAAACCACGATTCGAGCGCGATCGTCTGAAACAATGCAGCTTCTTAAATTCCGTCGACCATCATCGGACCACGCTCGAAACGAAATACTCCGGAGCCAATCGGCCGAACGTAATCGCGCAGCTGCGAAGCAAAGCGGAATATTTCCATTCACGGCGACTACAGCGATCCATATCACAGTCGGTTAATTAACACTTCGCCGTCCCCGCGTCTTGCAAAAATGTCTTTTCTCGGCGCCGGCTGCACTGATTCAGATTACGTCGTCTTTATCAGGAAATTATGTCAAGTTTCACTAATCTTATGGTTATTTGTTTGAACTCTGTTGGAATTTTAAATAATCTATTTAAATTTATTAATCTATTTATTTATGAAAATAGAGATTTATTTTCATGAAATTTCGAAGATATACATATGCAAATAAATGTAAAATATTTGCGCGTTAAATCACTGTGGAGACGGCAAACGGCGTAATGTTAACCCTTTGATGACGAGAGACGACTCTTGGTCGCTATAGCGTTTCGTTTGGCAGGGCGAGTAAAAAGCGACAGTCGGTGTTTATGTCAAGATCATTTCTATATAAATTATATACAATTGTATATAATTGCATGTAATAGCATATGAATTATATTTGCATTATATACAAATTAAAATAATTTTATTGAGATTTGAATCAGAGGTGTAGGCTCGCAGGAAAGAATTAAACGCTAAATTCCGATAGATATATATAGATATATCCGACAAACGGATATATCCGACGCTCGTACTGAAAGGGTTAATACCTTTATGACTTAATTGCTAAGTTGCCGGCAATCCGTCAAACTAATACTATGGACGTGCATAAAAGCTAACATCGCTCGACCCAATCAAGACGCGCCACTCATCGTGTCCACCGCTACGATGTGTCCACTCTCGTCAATGAATTGCGAGTATGGTCGCGAGTAGCCGACACCATATGCAAATAGGCTCCGTCGAATCGGCGAGGTCAGGGTCGGAAGTATTTCCGTCTAGACGCAGCTGCGAGCCGGCGCGAGCATCAATTACCGCTTATACCCTGGTGAATTAGCAGCAGCTTAATTAAGCCCGCGTACAGTGGCCGCGCGCCGGCCACGTGACAGGTAGCCTGCTGCTCCTTCGTGGCGGCCCCTCCGCCTCCGCCGCCGCCGCCGTAGCCGCCGTGGCAAATACCGCGTCCAGTTTCGCGTAACGCGTTATGCAACCGGGCGTCGGCGTCGGCGGGTTCCCCCGTAACCGCCGCGTGTAACGGGATACACGGGAAACGGATCTCCATCGCGGAACGAACTTTCCGCATCCTGGATCTCGTTTTTCTGCCTTCGGCGCGGCCGCCGCGGAAGGCGGCCTGCCAGATCGAATGCGCTGAATAATAACGGAAGGTGAAACGGGCCCGATAGGATGCGGCTGCATATTGATTTAAACCACCATCGCCACCATCGCCGACCCGACTGCTCTCTCTCCTCTCTCTCTCTCTCTCTCTCTTCGCCCCCCACCTTTTAGCCCGCGAATGTGAATTTACGGAACCAGTTACTCTCTCGGCTCCCCCCCCCCCTCTATAGCCTATAAATTCATTGCCGGCGATCGAACGCGACCGTATACGAATTCAACCCCTTCATTTCGCTGCGATTATTCTTCATTGATTCTCGCGAAGATTTTTGAGAATTTTCT
>NW_027585546.1:0-1688 GCF_028453695.1 Augochlora pura
CTTATCCTCCGTGCGAATGATAAGGTCATGCGAGTGTCTATTCTTTTTTACTGTGAATCACAGCTTATAAACGAGCCGCGTGATCACAGCTAGCACAATACGAACCATGAAGAGCACCGGTCGCATCGCGATAGTATTATTTGCGGCGCTAGCCCTAGCGTCCGCCGAGGTTAAAAACAAGGGATGGTGGAAGCATGCGGTTTTCTATCAAGTATATCCGAAAAGTTTCAAGGATTCGAACGGCGATGGCATTGGAGATCTAAAAGGTACGCGAAATTAAGATACATTCTGGACTCTGCCACAACGGGGCTCTCGTCGTGAATCTTCTTCTCGATTTTCGCGGCCGATTGGTTGTCCGCCAGATGAGGCAATGGCAACTACGCGGCGTATAAAAGTCTTGACTGAAAAAAGAAAGAATTCGCTTCGATCGAATTCAGTTTGAGAAAAACTGCCTGCAAATTTCAAAATCAATGGACAACGATACGATCGATACGGTTTGATTTCATACAGATTTATTCTCACATCATTCAGAAATTAACAACATTTAGCGAATGCGACAGCTGTGCGACTAATTCCATCGATTGCAAAAACTCGTGTATTAGGTTACTCAATTTTATATGTAATTAATGATTTTTTTGAATCGAACGATAATCGTCGGCATAACTTGTCAAAATTATGTAACGCTTAAAACTAAGGAAACTTATTTCGTCGTGATATATTTCGTTCTTGATATTTATCAGAGGCGCGAAAAAAAAATACGTTTAAAAACCGATGAAGCTAATGATCTAACCATGTATAATTACTTCACGGACATCCTGCATCTTTCCTTTAATGTCGATGACATAACATACAATGGTCGGAAGAATGATCGTCGGTTGCTTGTCCGCGGTTCTTTGTACAAGTTGACCGTACATTGTTTGTGATACGGTTGAGAATTATCGACAGTCTTGGTTGATGATTCAATGCGTCGCGTTATTCTATCTCTTTTCGGTGATCGATGATCGATGAAACGAATGAAAAAAAAACTGCGATCCGCTTTCAATTCGGACTCGATTATTGGCTTTAAGCAGCAGACACAGTTCGCAAAAATTGCTGCCGTTTTATCATACGGTGCGAGTTTTAATTCCAAGGGAAATGTCTTGCATTCGACGACACTGGTAATTCGATAAAATCAATCCTTCCTATGAAAGCGTTTTATAATTTAACTTTCCTTCCTAAGAAAAGTTTTCGTGTAGTATTTGTCGCAACTTTAACAAGGATTATTAGCTCAATGATTAAAATCTATTATTACGGCTTATCTGAACGTAATTTGTTTTCAGTTACGTAACACGCTTCAAATTTGTAACAGGTATAACGGAAAAATTGCAACACTTCAAAGACATCGGTGTGGAGGGAATCTGGCTGTCACCGATTAATAAAAGTCCCGATGTAGACAATGGATACGACATAGAGGATTTCAGAGACATTCAGCCAGCATTTGGCACATTAGACGATTTTAAGACACTTGTGAAAGAAGCAAATGAGAAGGGCTTAAAGGTAAGGAGCGAGACAAACGAGCTCATCTATATGCAGTACTTTCATTCCTTAAAAGAAAACGAAATATTCAACAGGCTTGCACAATTCCGAGGTCGCAAAATAGACACTTTCAGCTTCAATTTAAGCTACATAAAGTCCAAATTGCTCCACGG
>NW_027585547.1:0-1687 GCF_028453695.1 Augochlora pura
CGATGTATCATCGATGTCTATCAACCTTGTAGTCCTAGACTGTGGGATGGCCAAGGGATCCACCCTTCCCACTGAACAGACGCCGGATAACCGACGGGGGGAGCCTGTCCGCACACTCCCAGACCCGACGGACGCTGCGGGATCCGAAGCCCGCTGCGCAGTAATCTTCTTCTCCTTTATAAACTTATCCATATTTATAAAGTTTTTTTTTTTTTGAGCCCAGCAGGTAACTGGAAGAGAGACCTGGGCTCCCATCTTCTCTTCCGTCCTAGGAGGTGGCGCCACTACACCAGTTGACGTGGTGTAGTATCGGCGACGTCCACTAGATGGCCTACTATCCGCATCTATACTTCGGTCGGTAACATTACCATCGGTTGGTAACTTTACGATTTATACCGCCATCTGACTCACACTCTTGTAAGCTTGTGGAACAGCATCCCGGAGATTTAAAAATTTTTAGTTAAAAGCTCGATTTTTACGAAACTAGGGCACAATAATCTAATAAGATCTTTACTAAATCCACTATTACACGATTAGGCACGTAGTTAGATGACAAAGTAACTAATTAAGTCCTCTATGACCCCGTGAATGTCTCTAATAGTCCATCGGCCGTCAACGGTCGTAACCGTCCCGACCTGCCATTGGCTTTGTTCTTCGATGTATCAAAATCTTCACAGTTAGTGTCGAGTTTTACACCGAATTTTATAGTTCAGAAAGTGAGTTTTTGCATGCAACTCACCCTCGTCTCCGTACCTTGCACCTCGCTCGATTCTCTATTGAACTAGTCGGCGCTTCCACGAAGTCGGGGCACGTTGCACTTTCTACACTAATAATCAATTGCAAAAAATTCACTTAAACTTCAGCCACTTCTTGAGCACTTTCCTTTATAGTTCACAACTACTCTAGTTGATTTTCACAATTTTCCGAACCGATTTACCCACCGAAATATGCCTCGAAATACGGAGCGCCGCGAGAGCACGTCCGCACTGTCAGCCACCTAGCGGACCACCACCGCGAAGGTATTGGGGGGAGTTGTGGTAATGGCGAGGGGGAGCTGTGGTAATGTTCTTTGAGAGTTCCGTGGCTCCCCCGAATCCGTCAGATGGAGGATGCGCGTCCGAAGGTCGCCGCGGGGGTTTTAGTGGTTGGAAACCCACACTGCCCCCGTCATCGCCCCCGAGCTATGGGGGCGTCTGACGTGCAGATTTCTCCCGCGTCAAAAAAAATTATGAAAGTCTGCAGGTAATTTAAATATGAATTATTTATAAATTAATTTTTTATATTATTTGTTATTAGGAAATAGAAGACAATCATCACCGTAAGCCACGATACTAAGATGTTCTAAGGATGATGCGCAACAATACTACACACATTCTACAATAGTTTCCCATTCATTTTTGGCATTCCTTCTTCCCTCTTCTTTACAGCTGGAAGGATGTTAAAGATTTTAGGATCGTGTTTCTATTCCGTTTCTATTCCTAATGAAGATTTAGTAGCAAATATTTAGCAACCAATAATACAAGGTGATTCCATGACAGGTAAGCATTAACATATACTGTGCAGAAGCAGATGCCAATATCGCTAGAAGATATCAGAAGTTAATTGCAACATGAATATAAGAAGAAATGTATATCTTCTACGACGCAAGTTTTTCTACTAAAGCAGTTGCCTGTAATCGAATGATCTT
>NW_027585548.1:0-1687 GCF_028453695.1 Augochlora pura
TTTGTTAATAAATACTTTTAAATTACTTGTAAAATGGTTGCCTAATTTGCCCGAAATCGTCTCGAGTTGCTGGTTCGCGCCACCGAAAAAGGCCTCGAGTGCAAAGGGTTAATCCTGTTGTGATTTTAGGGGTATAACTAAATGAACTAGACGTCGGGCACTATAAAGAAAAGTGATATTTATTATATAATCGTGGATGAATGTGGATTTTATAAAGAAACTTTTAATGCAGGACGATCGTTTACTATACACGTAGGATGCTCGGATGCAGAATGACGCATGTGCAAAAGATCGGTATCCTTTGTTCCGGTTATGTGGGTAATTCAGCGATCCTCATTACCAACAAATTCCGATCAGCGCGACACCTCTGTATAAACTAACTACGATCGCAAAGGTTTAATTCGATTAAACATTACGCGAATATATCGTTGTTCGTCCAGTTATCGAATACGAGAAGCGGTGAACAACGCGGCTAAGTACATTGCAGCGAACCCGCCTGCGATCGGCCCTGCAATGGAGATGCACCAAAGAGCATATAAGTTGGTATCACTGTATAAACATTAATGCACCGGGGTCTTGTCATGCATATATCAAATTACTGTGTTTTATGACGCGTGTTAACCATCTCGCGGCCTGCGATCGCGAATATACGGGGACGTGAATTCTTCACCAAAGACTCGCTCATTCTATAAGCAGCGACATGGTGTTGTCCTATTTGCTAGCGATCTTAATGAGCGTACTTTCGTTCGCACTGAACTTATATCGTGTAAGTATGCTCGGTGTCGAGGTACCCGTGATAACCGTATTCTTTATAACATTGTCTTTGGTGTGCGATCAGACTTTTCTGCTGGTTACGGAATTGAAACACTACGACGATGTGTTTATGTCCTTCGTAATAATCCTGACGCACGTGGTGATTCTGTTTTTAAACAATTACAGCGGCCAACAGATCGCCAACGTTAGTTGTTCCGTTTATAATGAAACGTGAGTCTAGATTTTAGGGTTAAAGAGCGGGTTGTACAGTTCAAAGGGTTGAAACTGGTCTTTGGTCAATTTCGGCGACCGATGAGTCATAAGATAGATCGTAAAATCCCATAGAAATTCGAGGAGTGCAGATTTCTTTCGGTTATTTGAATTAATGTCAGTGGTTCGAATTTGTTGAGGTTATTTAACATCTTCTTAATGCTTGTTAAGGGTCAGTTATCTTTTGAGATCACGTGGTACTTCTTTATGGTATAGGAATACCAGGTGATATTTCTTAATGATATATAAAAACTAGATGGTACTTCTTTATGGTATATAAATACTAAATGGTACTTTTTTATGGTTCATAAATACGAAATGGTACTTCTTTATGGTACAAATAATATAAAAATCTATGATTGCGCACGTTCTTTCAAGTACTATAAGAAATCTATTGTTATTCAAATTTCTTTGGTATATTTATCTTGTCGTCTTTTCAACTCTCATATCTGAAAGATCGAAAGAACAATAAAAAATCTTAAAAACCAATAATATTTTATATTCATGAATCGAACGACTAGTCTTTTTAATACAGAAGGTCAGTCTTAACCCTTTTAAGCAACCACGCTATTTTTATCTTGCATATAAAACAACAAAAGCCTGTACAACAACGATGCTTTTTGAAAAATAATTCGCTACTAAAAGTTTGATATAAAATTATGAA
>NW_027585549.1:0-1687 GCF_028453695.1 Augochlora pura
TCCTCCTTGATAGATGAATAGCTTAATATTTGGATGCGCTGTAAAACAATAATCCATTGTTAATTCTTTCACTATGAAAGACGTATACAGTATACACCCGCATAAGTCTAGCAACATGTACGAATGGAATAAATGTTAGCGATGGACGGGTAACCGATCCTACAATTTTGGGTTGGGATCTGGTCGGGTATTTTTCTTGTGTTTCTCATTCTCTTCGGTTATCTCGAATTTTGTGGTACCCTACATCGAAGTCGAGTTACGTTAAGATTATATGTATGAAGGTTTAGAAGGCGGTGATCTCCTTCAGTGAGCATGGTAATGTTACAGAAGGAGAGTGCCGAGCGGTATTGGAAGTGCTCCGGTCCCGCCCGTCGTGTTCGGGGGCACGAGGACCTCCGATCAGGTGAGGGTGGCAGGTGAAGGGGAGAGTGCGGTGGTTGGTGTTTCTCTCCGCCACCTGCAAACGGGATGCTCTTCGTTTGAGAGAGGGGGGGTGATAAGTTAGAAGTCACCCTCTGGATTTGCGTATGCCCGGCGAGGTAGCATACCTGAGCTACCCTCGAGGTGTGGCCAGGTTCAGAATAAACTGTTGCCCGCCGGGCAGCCACGGGACTTAGGGCGGGGGCCTTGGGTGCCTTTTAGACGGCCGCCTAGTTGGAACGGTGCGGGGCGCTACCTCCCTGTATCGCGTTGATGGTATTTATTGGGGGGGGGGGGGGGGGAGGTATTTTACTTCTCCCGATACGCGGCCAGCCATCGAATGCTAGATGGCTGACCAGGCGAGTGGGAAGCCACAATAGTATTCTCCAAGAGTTCCTGTGGCTCCCCCTAGAGTCGCCATAAGTGGCATTGCGTCCAGAGATCGCCACGGTGGGTTGTAGCGCGTCCAACCACAAACTATCCCCGCGCGCGCTTACGGGCGAGTTGGAGATCCCTGAGATTTCCTTCACGTTAAATAAACAAAAAAACAGTGTAACAAGGTTAGGTCATGGTTTCCCCGAGGAACTGCAACTGGCTGATGCTGGTTGAAGTATGAGTCTACAGAACCCAAGGCACCCGAGTTCCATCATACTGTAAGCCTATGGTCATGTTTAATAGGCTCGGGGGTCTTTCCATAATGGAGCGGACTGCGAGGATGAAAATCTTCATAAAAAAATCCTCAAGGTACCTAGCGACCCCCTGGCTGTATTAGCCTTTACAAAGTAAGATGACTATGCTAGGGATGACTTGCTTTTTGACCTATTCATGAGACAGCTATGAACTCCATAAGTTTATCTAACAATGAGGAGGGGTGTAGCGAAAGGAAAATAGGCGTGAAGGTCGCCGTGGCGGTTGTACTCGTAATGGTTTCTTAGTCAAAGTTATATCAATGCTATGTCGAGGTTTCATGTAGTGAAGAATTAATATGTTATCATGTAGTGAAGAATTAATATGTTAAAGAGCTCATTGTACGCTAACCAGTGTCTAATCTCATGTGTCATATACAGGGTGTACCAAATTTTAATGTTCCTACTTTGTCAGTGTAATCTATGGCACAAAGTAAGAATAATGTTGTGTAAACATAGATCATATGGAACTTTATTAAGATGTTCTAAGAAAAATTCAGATGAGGAATAGTAATCAACTTGCTGTTACTTAGATCAACAATATTGTGTTTTTCAGTGTGTTTATGTAAGCTATGTTTACT
>NW_027585550.1:0-6554 GCF_028453695.1 Augochlora pura
CCATTTTTCCGGCAACACAATAAGCAACGAGTTATTTCAGATAGCCGTTGCTATTGACTCACCCCGTATTTTTCCTGGCGACGAGCTCGTGTTCGATCGCGATGAGACGCGCGACGACGCGACGCTCAAAAGGAGACAACGCGCGGCTAAACAGCGCGCGCGGGCCGACGGTGGACGTTTACGTCCGTGCCTCGCACAATGAGCTCCGTGCAACGCGTACGCGTATCGCCGACATAAATTGTGTTTGGTCATCCTTCGCCTATAAATAATTCCGAGCCGGCACAATGGGGACGGACAGCTGGAAACGCCCTTAAAAACCAACCCCGGCTTGCCTCTCGCACAGAGAGCCGTTCGTGACGCGACCATCCTACTCGCGATCGCTTTTCGATGGACTCCGACGGCCTGTGCAGAAAAATCGACGACACCGCGCCCCCCCCCCCCTCCCTGCCTCCCCCGTTATGCAAGGGGCCGCGAACGCGTGCGGGGAGTGTCGCCTGCGAAAATAACCGGTGCAACGGCCGATGAAAAGTCGAGGAGTCGAAGTCGACGCCCAGGAAGCAAGCGCCGGCGAGGCCGGTGGAAACATCCGATTATGGATTCAGACGCTTTTTCCTTTTGTTCGGCATCTGGCACCTCCGATGGAATTCAATTCTCCTGTGTACGCGTAGATGCGGCTTTAAGGAAATACGTCGCATGTCACAGTCTTATAAAATTGAAGTTTATCAATTTTGCTTATTATTTCACTGCGGATTTTATGAATCTAAAGTAAAGACAGATGTAGATGAAATTTGAAATGGTGGAAAGATTGGAAAAAAGAATGTTACTATATTAATTATAATTTATTAAAGCTATTTAAGAATGGAAGTATCAGTCTCTGCTTATTAAATACTTTAAAGGACAATAGGTTATTATATTCATTTCGATTTATTAAAGTTATTCAAACGAGGAACTAAGAATGTTGCTCTATTAATTAATTGTTACATCATTACTTGTTACATCAATTTCAACTTATTGTAATTATTAAAAGCAAGGAGACATTTTTGTCTGTACTCTTTATGTATGCCTGTCACAATTCCATCTAAATTTTAAGATTTAAATCATTTCAATTCTCCATAGCGATGCTATTTCCACAAATTGAAGTAAACCGTTTTACAGAATGAAGATTTATAAAAATCACATTATACAGATTTCCGGCTTTTAAACTCGAAGATGAAAAGGTCTTCTTCCAACATTGCAGAAGTAAAATGATCAACGATATGGAAACAGAAATTTATTAAATCGTTGCTTTATTCGACTCGCTAATGAATACTAAATGCAACGTAAATGCGGCGTATAAATAAAGTATGAAAACGAAACACGTATCTCGTGTTCGCTCTGAAAAATCGTTCATCGCTGGAACAATTTCCGATATTTCGTTTTCAACAATTGAAATCACACGCGAACTGAAATAAAAATGCAACGGCAGTTCGAAGTCCGGCATACGCCGTTGGAAATGATTGCGAAGAGTAACGTGCAATTAGCCCCGTGAAACAATTATGAACCGAGTGGAGCGCGTCAGAGCGATCCGGAACTCGTTCGAGCCTCGTAAAGAATCGAGGTTCGAACGCGTTCCGCGATTCGTTCCACGGCGGCTATAAAATTTGCATCGTTTCACATAAAAATCGACCTCGCGCGGACACGCGACGAATCACCAAGCATATGCGACATAGCCGCGAGCATATTCCTGCGACAATGTTGCCGGCTACGAATAGACGAATTTGCTAAGGTTTCACGGTGGACGGAGCTTCGGACCCCATAAAAAAAGGATTGAGTGCGCATTTGGCTGGTCATTGCTAATGACCGACGCATTGTGCACACCCCGGTCACTATATAATAAAGCGATAAATTAAAAGAACCGACCCCGTGTGTGTGTCGCGACGTGTCCTTTTTGGAGTCGCGTTAGTAGTCATCGTAGGGTTAATGGCGTGTGAATCCCATGAGTCGGTACCGGTTAGCGGTCGGCTTCAATGGAAACCAGTTGAGGCCCCGGTCGTCATCGCTGGTCTTTTCACCGACTGGACCAGATTTATCGCGCCGGTTCATAAGTTCGCGTACTTTTCCTACGTTTAGCTTTGTCAAAGACACTTGCTCCTTTTATCAAGTCGACCATTCAATCCATTTCGCTCTCTTTATCGCGGGCGAACCTTTCACAAAGTAAGGAGAGACTGAAAAAATATTTTCCTCTCTCGTTCGCTAACCTGATGATTGCCAAGATATGAATCGTAATTGCAGTTCTTTGTACGGAATTCAGATTTCCTACGTCGACTGCATTCTTTCTGCAGAAAACGCTTGGGAAATTCTTTCTTGTTGCGGGAATTTTACTTTTAAGATTACTTGCTTCGTTATCTTTAACAGCTTATCAGAGCAGTGAAAGAATTATTTAATTCGTAGGATATTTTAATCGGCTACTGTTATTCGTTAATCGAAATTAACAATTACATTCGTTTGAATCATCAGGTGCAATTATCGATCAAAGTTCCTCAAACCTTTAGTCACGATTGGCGACTGAAGTACCAATTTAAAATATAATAAAGCAATAAATATGATCGAGATAATTCGTAACAGAATTGCATCAAAATATACTTCCAACGTCATATATAAAAATGAAGAGTTATCAGTTGTTTCCTGCAATCGACATTTCGACGATTAATGCTTTTAGTCGTTCTCATCAATCATTTAATAGAATTAAAAATTGTTATCGATCGATGTTCAACATTGCAATGAAAATTTCAATCTCAATTCACTAAAAGCTCTTCTCGAGATATTTCACTCTAGTGAAAATATTGTTATTTCGAAAGCTTTGAATTATGTGTCAGCGCTGAAAAAGATTGCGTTAAACCTTAGATTGTATTTTAAATGCGATAATGTTATCTCGAGGAAATTAATTTCCAGAACAGTAGACAGGTTGCTCGACTTGTGCGAATCAAAGTTGAAACTGATCGTTCCAGGCTTTAAAAGCCACGGTTCGCGAGAAGCTTTTAAATGCCAGCCCGTAACGCGGGAAATTCGTGGGAGAATACGGGCAGGAGTAATTTAAACACTTCTCAAATAACCCGTAGCCGCGGGGCAACCCTTCCGCCCTTTTCGAGGCTGGTTCCCACAGCAGAAAAAACAACGAAGAGCCGAGCGAACGAACGAACGGAAATCCTTTGGTCCGATGCGAGTCGAAGTCATTCAAGGCGAGTCTTAGGTTACTGCACTGTAAATCGATCGACGGCCAAGGAACGAAATAGGGTGGAAGAATATAGATTTACACGAAAAAAGATTGTATATCAAAATATACTTCATAGGGGGGCCGAGGTAAACAGAAGCCACGGTTGCTCTTAAACCTGTTAGGACGTGTACATACTGTCATAGTGATTCTTGTCTTTAGACGGTTTAGAGTACTTGATTTTTCAATTTCTTCTACTAGAGATTCCATCGAACTTTCAACGCCTTATGCTAAAATGTTAATGTAATACCAAGTTAACAAAACATTTTTGTTATAAATAAGTTCATAGGTAGGTTTGTAAGAATTAGATAAATTTCAAATAAATGTAGTATAAAATGACTTTGACTTATTTAATCGTAAAGTTTGTTACAAATAAAGGTTAAGTTTGATCAATACTATCGAACACTGAAAGAGATCAATCTATGTGGGTTCAATTTATTTAGACATTTCCCTATTTTATTCTAATGTATCCGTGCATGGAAAAATTTATTCAATCGTTTCCTATTGAAGATTTTTTCTAATTTCTACAAATCTAAGATAAAAGCTGTGAAAGTTTTGACCGACGTGATAGTTTTAGTGCGAACATGATTTATTTCAGTGTTCATCCAGTTCATTAAATTTCCTCCATGCAAAATCACACCCTATTTATAAAGATTCGTAATGAATTTAATAATATCACAGCTTCAATATTATCATTATAATATGCTGTACAGTATACAATAATATTTACCAAAGTATAAATATCATTAATTGACCATCTGATTTCTGACAATTTATTTAAATTCTCAACTCTTTAATTGAGGTCCACGAACAAATTAACGTGTCTAGAAACAATATCTTTAAATATTAAAAAATATCGACAAATAAAAATTCCACCGTACGAATGTTAATCGATTTCCGTCTTTCGAGCGCAATACCGCAACGGGTTTCTATTCCGAGATTCCCCGACAGCGTTAACGGATACTTCCGTTTGCAGCGTCCGATGGTCCAGAATTTTCTAAAGTCTGGTCCGCGGCACTCTTTTCGATGATCTATTAAAAGAAATTCTGCAAGCGGCTGGAGCGTTCCTCGACTGGTGCATTGTCCCCAGAAGAACTCCCTCATCTAGCGGAGAGAAATTCTTGGCCGTTCGCCAAACGCTCCGCGGTATGTGGAAGGAAAATCTTTCGCGGGATTTTGAGATTCCGCGAATTGGTTTTCGCGTGTTCCGAATAATTTTCTGCCCGTCGATGAGGTTCGCGAGCGCAGAAACACGGACGCGCCGAAAGACGGGAGGGAGAGGAAATTCTCCGCCACTTTGACAGTGACTCCCAACAGTCCCTCGTCTCGCCGACTCTCCTGTGGCTGAAATATTCCATTATAATGTCGTGTTATTATTGGGGCGCGATCGGTATTCTACGGCCAACAGCCTCCGCCGGTGCAATGAAATCGATCGCGCGGATGTTATCCATGCAAATTTTCGTTTTCACCGAATGGAATTCCAAATCGCCTCGTGATTAGAAATCGTTTTATACGCCGCGGGAACTGTGAGAGTAAAACGAAAGGCTCGTTCATTTCCATTCAATTTCCTGCTTAGCGGTGATCTACGTAGCCGATCGAATCTATATTTATTGGGAACCATGAAGTGACGGATAAAATTATGCTGTACGCAACGATTAAATTTCAATAATATAAAACACGATCATAGAGTCACGTATGACGATAAATTATTATCAATTCGAACAACAGCTCCGAAAACAGTGTATCGGGTGCGAATTGCATATTCCGGAGATTCTGCGATAATATCGTTAAATATTTGTTGTATTATTTCAGTTTCTGAACTAACTGATCACTCTACTAACACAACAGTCCGGAATCGCCGTGTTTTTTTCTCTTATCTTCAAGCAAGATATTGTATGAATTATTCTGCACCTTTTTTTATCTTTCACTAGATATTCTATCAGTGTTTGCTAAAAATATTTGATCGAGATAGCCAATGCAAATAGAATTGTAGAAATAGTATTGGTTCTTATCGAATCATATAATGAAATTAAAAACTGAAAGAAATTCTTTTCAGTGTGTTCGATCATAGTTTATACTGTTATGTCTACGTTTTGTTTATATTTTATAATTCAATGAAATTAAAGAATTCTTTTCAACATATCAAATTATATTTTCGTTCATCGCATTGCATAATATAGTAACATTATAATTCTGTTCATCGCAATGCACAATTGCATAAAATTACACTTTTCTTCATCACATTGCATAATTTTGTGAAATTATATTTTCATGCGTCGCGTTGGAAAATGTAGTAAGATTGAAAATTAAAAATAGTTCCTTTCAACGCGTCTCCATTAAAATATATTTTTAGCTGCAGCAAGCTGGAACAATCGCTTAATTCGGATAGATAATTAAATAATTCACGCGATACCGATTTCGTCTATTAATCTCGTGCAATTTTAGAGCGCTTGTACATAATCTTCTTCCAATTGTTGAGAACCGTTTCGCAAAGGATACAGAAGTAAGAAATAGTCTGGAAGATAGTCGTGACTCGAAGTTCATTGCTATGCCCCGAAGTGTGAATGCGCATTCGAGAGTGCAGCTTTAAAGGTGCGTCGCTATCAGCGCCGCGAATCGGGTACCTAACACCCGAGAAGCGCTTATCTTAGTCGTAGTTGGGTTTATAATAATACCGGCCACGGCGGAGATGATGATAAAGCAGCAACGCTGCGACCGCTTGTTACTCTGCAATCGAATATCGACGTTCGCGTCTCGATACACGCGTGCGACTATAGTAATTTCGTAAACTGATAACTCCATTCGCTACGTGGGAAATTAGGAAGGATTTTCACCGTCGCCATGATTCCTTCCGCGTCTTTTGTCGCGGATCTTCGAAAGATCCTCGTCTTTCATGCATCACGCGTAAGTTGCATCCAAATCTCCAATATGTATTAAATCCTTTTACGTTGAAACGTCCTTTCTTAATTATTTGTCATTTTTATTGAAAGTTAAAACTCCAAAGTCCTGTACAGATTATATTTTTATGCAAATTCACAATCCTAAACTCATAAATAAAAAGGAATAACATTAATTTGATTTTCTTGATTAAGAATTTTATTAACAGACTTATTAGCACGCTGTCGAATCATTATAATGTTAAAAATGACTGCAAAAATCTTCTTTCAGTTGAAAATTTAGAGATAAAATCATTGATTTGAAATTGCTATCGCTGTAGCAAAGATATTTAAAAATCAACAACAATTTGTGACCGACTATTGACAAACTATTAAATCATTCCTGGTAGATGAAGCATTTTATTTCT
>NW_027585551.1:0-1687 GCF_028453695.1 Augochlora pura
TCTGTCTGTCTCTCTCTCTCTCTCTCTCTCTCTCTCTCTCTCTCTCTATCTATCTCTCTCTTTCGTCTTTCTCTGTCTCTTGCTGGTCGCGTCGCCTCGTTGCGGATCCTAGAATCGTGAGAATCCGGAGATGTTACGATCGACGGAAATGGACAGGCTTTCTCGCGGATTTATGGCTGTTGCAAGCTTGTTTAGCCGCGACGTTTATTGGCCCGAGCGAGTCTGTTAGCGGTGGCCGACCTTTTGCTTTCGCGTTTCCCGCTGACTTATTAAAGCGAATTGCTCGTTCGGATTCCGGCTTTTAACTATTTTTTACTTGAATTGTACCTTTTTACTTCGCTGTATTTGTTTATTCAACTATTCTTATTTACTTAGCTGCGTTTATTTGGTTAGCCGTATTTATTTATTTATTTGAACTGTATTTATTTATTTGAATTGTATTTATTTATTTGAACTGTATCTATTTATTTGAACTGTACTTATTTACTTTAGTCGTACTTGTTTTTTTACTTTAATTGTACTTGTTTAATTAGCTGTAGTTATCTATTTAACTGGACTTATTTACTTGACTTTGATTTCTTTACTTGAATTGTATTCATTTACTTTGGTTGTACTTATTTACTTTTGTTGAACTTGTTTTTTTACTTAAATTGTACTTGCCCATTTTAATTGAACTTATTTGATGGCTAATGTAATGCTTGAAAAACGCTTCTTCAAATATATTTATCTAGGTTATAACATTGATATGTAAAATAATAATAATAAAATAGTAACACAAAATAGTCGCCGTTTTCAATATATATAAAAATTCTTGATATCGATAAACCAACGAATATACTCTTCTTTTGATCATCACTAGACTATCAAGCTTCTGTATTTACGATAAAAATATATAAATGAAATTTCTAAGAATATCAAAGTAACAATCACCTTCAATTTATGGAAATTGTTACTAGGCAGAGTAAATTTCTGTCTCTTCCTCCTTCTACAATTTTATTTTGCATAAAATGCATAGACTAACAATCTCCAAGTGATCTTAACAGAGTCGGCAGCTTCAAACTCGCCCCGGCATCTGATCGTATATAATATTTGGGTCGCCGTAATATTTTAATAAACCGCCACCATTAAGTAAAGTGTTAGCACGGTTGCACGGATCATGGGGATTCTCTCCGTATAGTGGAGCTCGGACCTGGTCGGGTGCACGCGCGAGATTTTCGGCGCGATAACTCGAGATAACGGGGCGTGGGCGTCGCGGATTTACCGAAGCTGGTTCATTGGAATTCACGGGACCGCGCCGTGTTCCACGGAGTTTGTTTCGAATTGTGCATGCTAACTGGACAGAACCGAGAATTTACAAAGTCAACAAAAGCGAATGTAACGTACGGCGATGCGATCTTCTGGATATAGTCTAGTCTTAGTTCCGCGTCCATTTCCTGATCCTTTATCGTGTAGACAATAAGAGCGTCCTTTTAGATGGGCTTTGACATGAAAATAATCCTGAAGAGGCCTCGAAATGTATATTTATATAGTTGTAGGACGAATAAATATATAAATTGTACAAAGAATACGTAAACATATCAAATATACAAATAATACATAAAAACATACAGAATATACAAATAATACATAAAAACATACAGAATATATAAATAATACATAAACGTATGGAATATATAAATAATACTTA
>NW_027585552.1:0-1687 GCF_028453695.1 Augochlora pura
CTACGATATACTGACGGATTTCTTCCCTTTCGCTCAAAATCCGAAGCGAATCCGTCATTTCATTTTTGGCGCCGACAAAATTGGTTCCATTATCTGAATAAATGTTCCGACAAAGACCGCGTCGTGCAATAAAACGTTTTAATGCGGCTAAAAAGGTTTCCGAGCTCATGTCGCCGACGACTTCCAAATGTACGGCCTTTGTCGTGAAGCAAACAAAGACGGTAACATAAATCTTTAAACGATCACGGTTGCGGTATCGTCGCTCCTTTATATAAAAAGGACCGCAACAATCAACTCCGACATTCGTGAATGGTCGGGATTCTGATACTCTAGCGGCAGGTAGATCTCCCATGACATAATTAGTCATCAGAGGATTACATCGAAAACATTTCACACATTGGCGGATAATTTTTCGTGTTATGTTTTTCCCATCGATGGGCCAATACAATTGACGAACGTGGTACAGAGTCGCTGTCAAACCAGAATGGTAAGTTTGCACGTGAGATTCGCGAATAATAAGCTCGGTAATGTGATTACTTCTTGGAAGGAGAATGGGATTTTTTTTTTTTTCATGAGGAGGGGAATGCGTTACGCACACCGACTGGTGCACGTAGCCTACCAGATGTTGTCGGTAGTGTGGGACTCACCGAAGTGCTACCCACTAAACCGCTCCTCGGGCCTCTGCCCTTGACCCACTCACCCCGGACCCGCCTCTCGGCATTACTGCAGGGTGAGTGGGTGGCTCAAAGAGCCCTAAACCGCTCAACGAGGGCCGCGGTTAGCCTGAGTCCCTACGTAGCTCCTCTTCTTCCTCCTCTTCCTCTTCTTCTTCCTCTTCTACCTCCTCTTGTCGTCAAGGTAGCACCCCTATCGGGGCGACCTCGAGTTGTCCTCTTCTGGATTTCTGTCAGTATTTGTTCTTTTTCCCGTAATATTCTAGAGATAAATTTTGCAATTACTGAGCGCGTGCTCTCTTCCCTCAGCTTATCCAGGAGGCCACCAATATCGAAATAACCTACTTCTCTAAAGATGTCCTCTCTGCGCGTCTCGAAGTAAGTGCATTGGAACACCGTGTGAGAGACTGAATCCTCCTGTTCATTACATACAAAACATCTATTGTCCGGATGCTTGCCTATTTTACATAAAAAGTCAGCGAAGCAACCGTGACCTGTCATAACCTGTGTCAGGTAAAAGTCAAGGGTCGGGGGTCCCCAGGTCAGCCAATCTCGGATATCCCCGACCAACCCTGCTGTGGACCTACCTCTGGCGGATCTGCCCCATCTCACTTGCCACTCAGTGAGAGTATTCTCTCTTTCCTCTCTTTTAATCATACTTCGCTGTCTCCTGTATCAAGAGTCGTCTTTGTTCAGTTTTCTAACCCGGTCAAAGATTTTCCTCCTCTCTTCTGCCAGGAGGATCAAGGGGGGTGCCCAGCGAGAACACAAAGTGCCTCATGGGACACAGTCCGATATGCTCTAATAACTCTCACCAGCCCCCTCTTCTGTGTCTGGTGGAGGAGCGCAACGCTCTTGTTAGTTATGAGCCCTCTGGCCCATATCGGGGCCCCGTAAAGCATAACGGATTCTACAACCTTGTAATATA
This sequence comes from Augochlora pura, assembly GCF_028453695.1. Classification (NCBI taxonomy): domain Eukaryota; kingdom Metazoa; phylum Arthropoda; class Insecta; order Hymenoptera; family Halictidae; genus Augochlora; species Augochlora pura. The sequence continues at coordinate 1,603 of NW_027585552.1, forward strand.
GAGTTCTCGATTTGTACCCTCCTCCCCTGAGGTTAGGCAGGATCCTCGCCATCATTCCCGCAATTTTCGTAGCCTTTTCGCAGAC
>NW_027585553.1:0-1686 GCF_028453695.1 Augochlora pura
ACGGCCGTACCGAGAGCAGGCCAATTTATTTAATGATGACGCGTTTAACAATAATAAGAGTGCCGGCAGCCCGCGGATGTTTTGCCGCGTGTGCAGCGGCGCTGGCAAGTGGCACCACGTGTTCCACACGTGTGTGGCTCGTCGGGGGCCCCCCGAGCGCGCTGTTACGCGCGCGTTAAACTCACGGTTAGAGTGGCATGCGCATCAAGGTGAGCAAATTGCGCCCCGACCGAAAGAATCGCGATGCAGGCGCGCTGCAACCGCGTTGCGCCGCGAAAAAAGGAAGCCGGCTACGAAATAAAAAAGGGGGAAACGACCCTGCCGGGACGGGAGGGACGGGAGGGACGGGAGCCGAGAGATCACGGAGGTCGAACGATTTTTCTTGGCGTAGGACGATTAACCCTTTCGCGCCGAGCGCCGCATATATGCGTCATCCAATTGACGCGTATGCAAGTGTCATCCGTGGTCGATGACAGCACTCTCCGTTCATTAATAATTTTGTATTTCAATAATTTTTGTATTTCAATAATTTAGTATTTCAATAATTTTTGTATTTCAATAATTTTGTGTTTCAATAATTTTTGTATTTCAATAATTTGGTATTTTAATAATTTTGTAGGTCCTTTCATATTAACCCTTTGCACTCCCTCTCTCAGTTAAAAATATAAATATACTTGTTGCATACTTATATATAAAAACCACACGCATTGTGCATATTTTTCTGGCGCGAGCTTTCGTTCGGTGACAGTATACTTCGGCGGACGACGTTGCCGTAGCGAAAGGGTTAAGAAAAACGAACGAAAAAGGGATCGCAACGAACGAGAGAGAAAAAGAGAGAAAAGTAAAAAGAAATAGAGAGGAAAATGAAAAGAAATAAAGAGAGATAGGGTGGGGGGAGGGTTTGCAAAAGCGGGAGTCGCAGTGATTTACCGGCGGCAACTCGAGGCGAGCAAATTGCCGCCGCTGGTTTCTCGAAGACAGGGTAATGCTCCTTTTTTTAAAGGGGGGGACCTTGGCAGTGAGATTGATCCGGTCTAGTCGCGTTATTAATTCGCGCCGGGAGATTTATCAGCGACGCGGAATAGGTAATGGCGTCTGAGGGGGGGATTAATGGACCGGCCGATGCAATTTTATCTCGCGGCGCTATAAATTATCGATTCGTATTAGTTCGCGATACCTCGGATCGTTACGCGTAATGAGAAACTGATATTTTTACGCGGGAGTGACCGACGTCTTCGAACTGGTTCCAAGATGTCGGACTTTTGCACGGCGACTACCATTAACCCCTTGACGTCTTTTAGGGCTACGATGATCAGGGGTTGCTTCGTCTTTAATTTGTTTCGGTGATTATCGAAGCAATTTTTTGCATTTCTCTGACAATTGTTTTTCGATTATCGCTTTAACAATTTCTAAATTGTAATTACCAAATTTTTAATGTTGTTGATATAGTGATAAATAGATAAATACTTGTATTAATATTTGGACAGTATTTAATTTGTAATAATTTTCTTAGCGCTCGATCAAATGATTTGAATCGTTTTTAGATAATAAGAGGACTGGATTAATTCATCAGCAATATAAATGATGTCTTCTTCATCAAGTCTCGATTAGGTTTCAAGTTTTTACAGCAATTAGGTACAACAGGAGGAATAAATTTCAGCAGATCCATCATCAAAATGGTGGCAT
>NW_027585554.1:0-914 GCF_028453695.1 Augochlora pura
ATAGCACATATACTTCGGCATTCCGTTTCAGTTTTAGTTATGACACCAATTGGCATGACTCGTCGTCGAAGTATTTAAATAATAATGAGTTCGTATTAAAACTAGTTCGAACTGCATGAACGTTGAAACTTGGAATATTTCGAACTTTGTCCGCAGTTCTAATCGAGACCCGAAAACTTCGAATTTCCTCAATCGAGAGAATTATGTAAAAGACATAGAGAATTTGATTCCTATGTTTATAGCTTTATCTTCGAGAAAAACTGGTTTCAGAAATTGATTGCTTCTTGATACATTGATACGTGCAAGAATCGGCGTCTTATCGAGCGGTTTCATTGAGAGAAGAAGGTTGAGTGATGATTACATTTATTTATAATTTATGATTCAAATAAAAATGTGGAAAGCAATTCAAATTTAAAAAAAATTAAATATTTTACAATATTTTACAAATTTTATATATTTCAAATATTTCTACAATTTAAATATTTTACATCGAAACTAATTTCGATCAAATTTAAGGAAGATAGTAGATCTATAAATACACTAAGCGTGTAGACCATGAAATCCTTTTCCTTTTAAATCATTCTTTTTTAAATCAACGATCAGTCAATTTTTCTTATCGTTTATATAAACTATTGACGTTTGAAAATTACAAATATAAGTTTCGAAATATTTTGATAGTTGCTTCACAGTGATATTATGACACGACAACTATTCAAGGATCGTAGGCGGTGATAATGTCAAGGTTTAAGTAGAATGATTATGTATTGGTCAGACATATTAAAGGACATATTACCTGTTTCGTATTGCTATTTGTACAAGTGACATTATCATACCAAATGGTAATTATGCCGGTAAATTCTCCTTTTATTCTGTAATATTTTCATTTTATTGCAATAAAAATAAATTTTCAAAAT
>NW_027585554.1:1014-1686 GCF_028453695.1 Augochlora pura
ATATATATATATATATATATATATATATATATATATATATAAAACGTTCATTTTACGAGAACGAACAAAAGTAGTTGAACGAACGCGAAACGCTTTCGCAGCAATAATCAGTGAGCAGGCGTATCGATAACCAATTCGCGTTTCTGCGTGGAGCAATTTTATATCTCGAGTGTAACGTTTGCCAAAGTTGTTCAGATAATTAGCAGCGGCGCCGCACGTACATTGAAAGAGATCCGCAGTTTATTAACCGGCTACAGCGGCGTGCTCTGTATCAAATATCAACTCCCCCGAAAACAGCAACACACCGACACAAAGATAAAATCGATGGAGGGACACACAGAGAGAGAGAGAGAGAGAAAGAGAGAGAGAGACTTCTGTGCACGCATGAATATTGATAAATCCATTGTCTCGGTAGTCCACGCGCGATACATTATAGTCCGATCTATCACTTTTCATCGTGATTCGCAGCAGCCGACGTTAAAATTATAAAGACATTTCATGTATTCCGTGGAAATGAATAACAGATTCAAGTGAAACGCGTAATACTGGAAAGCCAATAAAAGGCCAATTGCGGGCTCCCCCGGCTAACAAAAGAAATAATTTGGAATTTTGCCTCGCGGCTTGTATAACTTCACACGAGTCCTCCCGTAAGTAGGAACGCGAAGCGGCCTG
>NW_027585555.1:0-1686 GCF_028453695.1 Augochlora pura
AAATGTTTTGATTCTCCCTCTCAATAAGTTTTCAATAGATAAAAGCAGAGATAGTGATAACTAGAAAAAAATATTCTTGAAATAATATGGATCAAGATTTGTCAAAGTCAGGTAGAAATTAATTACGGATCGTAAATATAAACACATGACAGTAGATGTATGAAAGATTTCAGTTCGAAATTCGAGCTTATCGTTTCTCACCGATTTCCAACAGTATCTGATATTGTCGGAGAAAGTAATTGTGTAATCATTTCTTGTTATTCCATAAAATACTGGCACTATCGTGATCCTCACCAGATACAGGACAAATGGAACGAAAGATGTGGCACGGTGCAAGAGTTTCAAAGAGACCCTAGATCCCTCGTACATACACAGATGGCACGTTAGTTACAAGCGACCCAGAAATTTCTCAACAGAATGGCCAATAAAATGTATTCCTTGACCGTAAGAAAAACTTTTCATCCATTGACTAAGAAGTCCACTTTTTTCCTAAAAGAAATGTCACAACTATCGATGGAAGAAAGATGGAGAATGTGTGTTTTGGTATTATTGACGGAAAAAAACAAATTATTCTTTGATACGAACATTTACTTTATAATATTTTTATAGACTCAGTTATAAATGAAAAAAAAATTATATATTTTAAATTAATTAAAAGAGAAATTAAATCTTTATGGGAATATATCAGGTTCAAAACCAATTGCAAGAAACAAAAAGTAAATAAAATCGTAATTTTTCTTTTAATTATTTTCATAAATCGTAGAAAATATCTTTACAGTATCTTTACATTACATTTTTTTTTTAAATATTTTATGGCTTAATGTGCCATTATCTATGGTTTGATATCATTCCACTAAAGTGAAACAACAAAACTATTATGTATCACTTTATTTGTGACAAAATTAGCACAGTTGAATTATGTTTTAGCTAAATAACTTCGTAAAGCGACTAGAATAATGGATGCCAAAATATTAAGAAATAATGGGGCATGCGTGCTCGTGCATAACATCGTGCACAACATATAAATCTGGAGGAACCACCAGAAATGCATCGCATTTCAGTAAATTCTGCAGCTTTATCGTTAAAACTGAATCTGGTATAATTATATTAGAATTCAATTTCTGCGCGAAGAAAGAGCTCGCACACCCTCTCCCCCTTTTGCCGGTAGTTTAATGGAGAACTGTTCACTCGAGTTGTCCCTTTTTCTGGTCCGACTACATTATGAATGGCCAGCTACATTTTACGACAACGTCGCCACGAGTATGTTGCAATTTATAATCTGAAAATCTCCCGAGAAATACGAAATCTGCAATGCTCGTAACTATCAAAATGTTAATCCTGCATACTTTTATTTCAGTGTGCTACAACTGATGTCACAAGAGTTTATGAAATTATTTCCCGCGTGGAATTGTGAATAATTGTTCTAAGAAATACATCGAAATTCTAAACAATTTTTACAAACGATTTCGATAGAGTAGGAGCCAATGAACCAAGACGATGGATGACAGTTTTTTGTGTGGCTTCTCGTAATGATTCGACACAGTTACTTTAATTATCTGGTCAGTGTTAGACATGAGAAATGCCACGGTATGGTTTCAATAGCTGGAGATAGGTGGATCGATAAAAATGGTATGTATGTAACAGGTCATTTTAATAATGATAATAAGTAACAGTTTTGTAGATATT
>NW_027585556.1:0-1685 GCF_028453695.1 Augochlora pura
CGCGACGGGGTCGACGCGCGGAATCCCTTCGAAATAGATTGACGGATGGCCCGGGCTTTGGAGGAGGCGAGGATAGGCCTCGAGGCGATGGGAAAGTGTTGTACTCGTGCGATAGCGACGACTGCTTTGCACTGGTTTATTTAAAAGAATATTATTTAAAAGATTTTTCGCGAAAACAGTTGAAAGTTATGTTACATGAATGTTGAAAGAGAATTTATTGTAATGGTAGTGTGAGAGGGGTGATGACTATGTCACGACGTGACGACGAAATATTATACGTCTGTCGTAGCTGAAGGGTTAAAGAATTGGCGTACAGAAAATTGGTGTGCTCAAATAGTTATTTAATGTCTTTGACAGCCTACTGAAAGGATGTTCGAGGACTGGATAAAGTCCTCGTAAAATAATTCAACAGTTTCACGATCGTTAGACGTACGATTACTACAGGAAGCGTCCTGATTTGTTTCGGCGATCAGTGCGGAACACCTGCACCCACCAAAGCGCCTTTTCTATGACCCCACGTAGAAACCGAGAAGACCTCGGTTACATTAAGGAGCGACCGCGATCGACGGCGCAGAATCTATTAGCAGGTCGGTCGGACAAACCATATCGCTTAAAAGTGGCCAACTACCGTGAGACGGATCCTCGCATAAATCTCGGTCGAACTCTGACTTCATCCTCTCGGCGGCGTCGAACAAAGCGTCGTCGTCGTCGTCGTCGACGGCGGCGGCGGCGGGGCAGCAAAGTTAACTGACAGACGACCGCTTCGATTGGCTGGGAAGGGGATGCCGGCGGACGGCGTTTAGAGGGTCCCGAGTTTGTGTCGTTGGTGAATCGCGGCCGCGGTAATCTACGAGGCAGTTTCGTCTTCATTTGCCAAATGGTCGGTAAATCCGCGCGCTCGGTGTATCGTCGTCACGCCGGGGCCCCCCAGGGCCATCGAAGTCGGTTTAGTGTCGCAGCCCTCTCCGCCCTTACGGCCCGCGGACGTTACTGCGAAACTTAACTGCGATGTAAACCCATCCACCCCCCACCCCTTTCTAACTAACACCGCACCGACCAAGGCCATTCAACGATTCTCCTATCGGGATTACTTCTGCCGGCAACTGATCTGTTCCCTAGGATTCCCCGGCTCCTTTCGCTCCTCCACCTCCTCCTCCTCTTCTCCAAAGGCTCCTCTCCTCCGCCGCCTCCCTCGCGCGGAGTAAGACGGATTTGTTTTACGCCGCTGGCGAACCGAGCACCCACCCCCAAGTGTCCTTTCAGGGTCGTACGTTTTCCTAGGCGCCGATGCCGGGCTTAGGCTGTTGTGTGTTGCGCCTGACTTCGGGGCCCGGATCATTTCTCAGACGTCCGTTCTACTTCGAAAGCGTTTTCATCGTGATTCACTGTTCGAAGAAATTGCGTCGCCGTGGACCGACCGGGATACCGGGGGCGTGTATAGTTGAGATTGAGGGACTCGAGTGTACTTGGCCTTGGGGCTGCTGTCACTTTTTAGCTTCCTGCGGGAGCCTTGGCGCTTGTAGGATGGGAGAAAGAAGGAACTGAATTTTCTGTGAAGTGTGCGATGTTTTGTCAGAGTCTGCGAGTGTTTAAGAAAAATGAGTGTGTCGTGTATCGTATATCGTATATCATATATTAAATATCGTATATCATATATCTTATATCGTATATCATTATATCATTAT
>NW_027585557.1:0-1685 GCF_028453695.1 Augochlora pura
AACATGACCGCTACAGACTGTCAACATCGACCCGTCCCTATTGGGAAACCCTGTAGAAGCCTCACCGAACACCGCACAAAATTTCGAAAACTGGCAGAGCGACTGCGGACCGCGAATCTGAAATTACAACCCGCGAAATGCGGATTTCTACATAAGGAAGTGGCCTACCTCGGCCATATACTAGGCGAGGACGGTGTAAAACCATCCCCCGATAAAATCTGTGCAGTAGCAGAATTCCCAAGTCCTAAGAATGCGAAGAACATTCGCGAATTCCTCGGCCTCGCGGGCTATTACCGCCGATTCATAGATAAATTCTCGAAAATTTCCAAGCCATTAACCACGCTCCTAAAAAGAGACTCCAAATTTGAATGGGGCGCGTCACAAGATCTTGCGTTTACAACCCTAAAGGCCATCTTGATCACCGAACCTCTCCTTCAATATCCGAACTTCGACCGGGAATTTAACGTTATCACGGACGCTTCAGGATTTTCGATTGGTGGCGTATTAAGCCAGAGTGAGCCCGGTAAAGATAAACCGATCGCGTACGCGTCGCGCCTGCTCTAAGGAGGAGAGCTCAATTATTCAACCATAGAAAAGGAGTGTTTGGCTATTGTTTACTGTGTCCAACATTTCCGTCCCTATATCTACGGCCGACGTTTCAAACTAATTACTGATCACCGCCCCCTTGGTAGGGTAAATTCCGTAAAAGACCCCACCTCCAGACTCCTACGGTGGCGACTCAAACTCGCAGAGTACGAATACCAAATTATTTACAAAACAGGCAAAGCGAACTCGAACGCCGATGCGCTTTCTCGCAATCCCATCCCACTTCATCCCCTCTCTTCCGATTCATCCGATTCCACTCTTTTCGACGCCATGAGAAGGGAACCCCGACCTAACAGAACAAAGAGCAACCAACCCGAAACACATAACACACCGGAAAGAGAATTTCCAAATAACTACCTGTTACGTCCCGGTTCGTATTTTCGCGAAAAATATATATTATTTCCGCGAGACCGCGGAATAATACGTGATTAAGCCTATTTCGTGCACACGGCGCCTTACGTCCGACGTCTCACGGCGAAAAACTACCTACTCGCGATATTCCGGATTCGTGGATTGTACTTGCGTGGGTTTACATATGCTGGGTCGATAGCTCCTGCAATCTCGTAGGCTCTATCCAGGCTACGATGCAGATTTACGGCGCGGTAGAGTCGCCGGCGAGGGTCGCTCCTCGGTATCGTGGATACGTCGTGAACCGGGACGTCCACGTCGAACGGAATCAGCTGGTCCCAGGCTTTGGACGTGCTGGATCCTCGGGCCGCGGCTTGGATGGCGGCTTCTGTTACCTCGTTGAAATTGTGGACGAGTTTACGTGACCCGAACGCTGTCTCCGTTGCGTGCCGACGCAATTTGCGTAGTTGATACCGACGACCGGCGCGCTTGGGCATCGAAGTAGACCGTATGTATGTGTCTTGTAAAACAAGGGGCGACTTCCTATATCGTGCAGCGCATTCAGGGTGAGCGTCCGTTACACACAATGCAGGGTGGTCAACTCTAAGTGCTTAATTATTTAGCTTAATGCTCAAGGAATTTACTACATTAATTCTTCGATGCCGTTGTTCGTTCGTATCGCGCTGTGATGCCGTCTACGGTTCGGCGTCGTCGAAGGGCGTAAATCTTCA
>NW_027585558.1:0-1685 GCF_028453695.1 Augochlora pura
AAAATTTTAATTTTAATTTACTAAAATTTTAATTTTGATTTTCTAAAGTTGGGCTTATAATTGAGTTAACAGGAAAATAATGCTAACTGCGATATAACGCGTAGTTGGCGTAAGCAAGATAACGTCGATTTTTGTCGCGAGAATTCGCGCGTTCGGCTCGCGACAATACGTAGCCTAAAACTAGCATGTTCCAGCGATCAGGTGCTTAAACATTCGCGGTGTTTACCGGAGGATCCTATTGCCAATTAAGCAACCGCTTCCGGGCGTAACTGCGGAGAACTACTACTACTACTGCTACCGACGCAGTGATTACAGCGAAACTTTCCTATCCGGTAATACACGGTCTTTTCGCCGAGAGATCCCCTTTGATCTCTTTACAAGTCTCCTTGTCCCCCGAAAGAAGAAAGATACAAAGAAACAATCGACCTCGTGACTGGGATAAGTGGGTGGATCAGAGTTTCCAAAGAACTCGGCCGAAAGCGTAATACTTTTACTTAATGCCCTAATAACTTTAGCCCACACCGGGGAGCATGAATATAGCATTGAATATGCTATAATTAAGTCACTTATTCAGGGAAGAATTTTTTTAGAAAGGATCAATCCATTTAATTGTTCATATATAGCACCGAATATACTATAACTGAGTCACCTATTCAGGGATGAATTTTTATAGAAGGGAACAATTTATTTAATTGTCTGTTTTTTTATTTATCATTTATTTTGTTTTATTCGACGAGGTTTTGTTAATATTGTTGACGGAGTTTATAATAGTTTTAATAGTTTTTCAAGTGATTCTCATTTTAAAATATAGATATTGTTCAATGCTAATCTTATGAAAATATAAAAATGTTTATAGTTAAATAACCGGTCAGTAAATTGCGAAGATTACTTGTGTTAATAATTTTTAGGTCTACTTGGACAATACAAAGTAGTGCCACTGTCAACAATATACTATTTTTATAAATAAAATTTAAACTTGAGTTCATAAAAAAAATAGTGTCGCAAATAATAACTGCTAAGCTACAAAGATGAGGTTATGTCAAAATTATTACTAGACTACAAAGATAAGGTTATGTCAGAATTATTACTAGACTACAAAGATAAGGTTATGTCGAAATTATTATTAGACTACAAAGATAAGGTTATGTCAGAATTATTACTAGACTCCAAAGATAAAGTCATGTCGAAATTATTATTAGACTCCAAAGATAAGGTTATGTCAAAATTATTACTAGACTCCAAAGATAAGGTTATGTCGAGATTATTACACAGATAAGACTACAATCCTAACCGCATTGAACTTGACATAACCTCACCAATGCTATAATAATTTAACAATCGCAAATTAGAACTCCGATTATTTTATCTCCTAAACAAAAGCAACATTCATAGTTATGCATACAAAAATCTTATATTATATTGTAGCGGCACACGGCCGGCGACCGTAGTAACTATTAGAGCTGTCCGCTTGCAGATGCCAAGGATTTGGCGAAAAAACCTTCCTTGACGTTTGCAAGTACGGAAATTACTTAATGCCTTTAGTTCTTTATTTCTTTATTACTTACACGTGCACAGCAGACCTAGCTGAGGAAATGCCGCCGGCCGCGTACCGCTGCCTGGCCGAACGGTCAGCTCGGTCGAGGATGACGCGGGCGATATCCTTCGCCCCCGCCAAAAACTACCCC
>NW_027585559.1:0-1685 GCF_028453695.1 Augochlora pura
GCACGTGTTTTGTTGACAGATATGATCTCTTTCATCGTCTGGCGCGTTGAAGATATACGGCGCAATTCATCTCTTTCTCTTTCTGACACGTTGAAGGTATACAGCGAATGTACCTCTGTCCGTGTCTGTCGCGTTGAAATTACGTCGCAGAGGTTATCCTTTGGTGGCATGCGTATAACGAATCTGTGGAGTTTAATATAAAGGTAACATTGGTTATTAATTATAGATTTGCGAAAAATTGAACGGTCTCGAGGTGCCAGTACCTAACACCCTCATCCTTGGAAAGCAAACCTCCACAGGAAATTTGTTCTAGGACGTTCTACTACTTTTAGCTGTTGAATACGGATTCTGGATGTTCGACGACGTTCAGAAGCGTTCTGGCATCTCCATGGGAGTTGTCATGATGTATCCCTTGAACGTTTGGCGATTGTTGAATTTCCAGGGTGAGTTTAATAGAGCGATGCCATCCTTCATCTGGTTGAAATTCCAAGCTTTTCATGTGTCTAGTCTTTAATTCGACTCTGTAACTTGGGACTCTAATGTATTCGTTCAAATCCTGATGAAATCGGTTGTTATAAGCGCGTCTTTTAATGTTTGAAATGCTATTTCTTGTTTTTCTGACCACGTGTAGATGTTATCCTTTTTTAATAAATCCGTAAGAGGTTTTGCCACTGCTGAGAAATTCGGAATGAATCGTCGATAATAACCAGCGGTTCCTAAGATTTGTTTAATCTGTGATCTATTTGCGGGTCTCGGAAAATTTTTAACTGTCTCGGCTTTCTTCGGATCATGCCTCATACCGTCTTCGCTGATAATGTGACCTAAGTATGCGACTTCTCGGTGTAGAAACTCGCATTTATCGGGTTGCAGGTATAAATTTGCTCTTCTCTAAGCGAGCTGGCGTATATTACTATGGCGTCTAGGTATACGAACAAATCGGATCCTTGAAAACGCGTTTTTCATGAGCCTCTGAAACGTCGCGGACACGCTTTTCAACCCAAAAAGCATTCTCTTGAATTCAATGTGCCCATACGGAGTCGAAAATGCGGTTTCGCCGGAATTTTCAGGTGATATTTTGATTTGGTGGAACATGGAAGAAAGATCGGATAAGGAAAAATATTTGGCGCTGCCTAATTGGTCTAAGATTTCGATTATATTCGGTAACGGGTACGTGCCGTTTATGGTCTTTTCATTTAATTTACGGTAGTCAACAACTATTCGACCGCAAACGTAAATTTGTCCGCGCCGAAGTTTTATTTTTTGTCTACCACGTCAAGTGTTCGAAGCGGCGGTCCCGAGAAGACACTTAGACCCGGGACGCGGTCACTACAGGACCCCTTTTGTTCATAGCTAGCGCGAGTCGGTCCCCGGATAGACGCGTGCGGGCCATAAACTAAACATTCGGGCGACTTTCCGGCGCCGAATTTTTCCAAGGCCTTCGGGAAAGAAAGCAAAGGAAGTCGGCTATAAATTCTCAGTTCTTTGTACAGAACGAGACGGTCATTCAGTCGAGTCACGCGCAAGAATTTCTCCGGACAAGGTTGAGCGAAATAGTATAGTAAATCGGATCGTGATTATTAGTGTAGTGTAATGTGAATAATATCGAGTCACATCATTTGTAGTCACAACTACAATTCATACACACCAATATATACACAAATAGCGTTCGCTTGGAGCAATCCAAG
>NW_027585560.1:0-1684 GCF_028453695.1 Augochlora pura
TCCTTCGCACTAACGTGGCAGTAGTAAGTAGTAACCGCATACTCGCCATGTTTCCCTGATTGAGAAATAAACATAAATTTGTACACTTCCGCGCAAGGAAACCACACTCGAAAAGCTAACACGGTCCCCTACCACGAACAAGCGAACGCGAAAGTCGGCGGAATCGAGCGAGGCTTCGCCGTGAAAAATAAACGCCTCGCTGGTTTTCCGCGGCGCGAGAAAACGCTGCGGGAAAGGGAAAATTTCTCGTTTGCTCCCGGAAACTCCGTAGGTTTTGCTCCGCCATCGGCGGAAAATCCTTCAACGTTTTCCACCGTTCATGCTATCCCGATCGTAGACTTTCCGCCCGTCGATTTTCCGCGATTTTCCAGATTTCCGAGCCGTGCGGTCTGCCCAGGACTGCGCCGCGTCCTTCTGAAACCCTGGTAGAAAAGCAAACAACGCGAGCCTCGGACAAAGGGACCCCCCTGACACTGACGGGAACGCTACGGCGCGCGCATGGTCGTGCCGCGACCAGTCTCCATCGTTTGTCGCATCGATTCCCTTATAGTGCGCTCTTCGCCGCAAAAACTTGAGACTTATATTTTTTACATTTTTATTTTTCACATAGTCGACGTGACATTTTATTTTAAACATTGTCAATGGAGAAGGAAGACTCTAGTTAATTAAAGACGTTCGTGAGAAATTAATATTGCGGGAAATAAATTTATTAATAATATCACATGGTATACAGAGGCAAACGACTACAAAAATCACAGTGTTTCACGGATATCGTCCCCCCAATTTCTTCAATTTTAAAAAACTTAACCTCTTATAGAAAACTCAAAAATCTCCTTGACTCTAGCACATCATTTAATCTCTGTTAAAAAATATACAACAGTTTCAACCAACCATAAAACAACCGTCGTCTCCTAATCCTCTCAGCAAAGTGATAGAGTCGAGGTAAAAGATTCGCCCGAAAAACGTAAAGAGGCGAGAATTTTCCTGACCTCCTCCGCCGTCGAGAAAAAGTCGGGCAGCTTCGCGGTACTTTCCCAGGGTGTTTTCCCGTTCCCAGTTGTTCATGGTATCCTGGTAAGGTCCGTAGAAAAAAAATAAACAGGACAAATGAGGTCTATCCGCGCCGGACTCGTCCTTCGCGACTTCCTGCGACCCGCGATTCCCATGATCTCCTGGTAAAAGTTCACCAAAAAAAATAGAACGCCTCCTGCCCCCGCTGTCCTCTCGCCGCCGTATTCCCCCTGCGCGGAGGTTGAACTTCGGTAAATACCCTTTCGAATTTCTCTCTTTCTTGGCTTCATGGTATCCTAGTGGAGTTATCCCCAAAAAGGAGAACAGTCCGCCGGCTATATCGGAAACCGTGAGGGGGAGGGGAGAGAGGGTCCGCGAAAAATCGTCTTCATCCCGACCAGCGCGGTCGTTCTAACGTCCTAATACATCGAAAGATGTTAATCCGCTTCATTAGATATACACGGTCACGTTGTAATAAAGTCCGTTCGGCCAACGTTGCCGCGCGGCACCGTCTACTCGTAGGCGGAGTTAGAGGAGGCAATTATGCGTTCGACGGGGAAATTCGATTAACCAGGATCCCTCCGCCATGGACACCATGACCGTGGGGCTTCCTCCGCAATTATGCTATCCTGGGAACCGTGGTGACGTCTATGGTGTTTCTCCACCATAGCGC
>NW_027585561.1:0-6553 GCF_028453695.1 Augochlora pura
CGAAAAAGATCTCGTTGGCGCAGCATCATCGGCATCAGAGTCGCCCGAGTCCGAGAATACCGCGTATGGAAATATGCTGCTACAACGTTGCAGACGGCTCTGAAACAAAATGGAGGAAACGGTGTCCGGAGCACGGGGAGGTTAAACATCGGTTGAAACGTAACGAGCCGATATAAATGACCAGGTGTAAGAGAGGCCGGTGTCCGGTGGAAACGGTAATCCCGTGGCGAAAACGCGGAGATGCCGGGGTCCGGATTTTTGCGCGGAACTGTACGATAAGAGCATGTCCGACAGGAACGTTCGGTCGGATGCTGCCGGCGGGGACAATTACGCAGATGTGTGGCTGGCATAGGAGGGACGCGTGAGCGTGTCGTGCAACTCGGGGGATCGTTCGCGTTGCCCTCACGCGTGCTCGCCCGGCCTCGCACACCTACACGATCACGGAACCCCATGCTCCCGTCCAGAATTAGCATGCACCGCGATCGCAGCCGCAGAGCCACGGACGGATATTTTGCTCGCGAGGAGCGCTCTGTGTGTTCGCGTGTGTGCGTGTCCGTGTGGCGTGGCCGCGTGCGTGCGCGCGCGTGTGCCGGTTGCGATCGGCCCGAGTATGGGTGGACGACACAGCCCCCTTCCTACGTGAGCACACGTGTGCTCGTCCCGCACGGACGTGGAACGAGGAAGACCCATAGAGAAAGAGAAAGAGAGAGAGAGAAAAGTGATTACAGAGCTCGAGCCTCCGGTTGCCCCCGGCGCGTGCGTCCACCTCTCGAGCATCCTCCTCCTGTAAAATCCTGCCAGTTTCACCTTTCCTGGAACACCGCCCCGGGCCGTTTCGAGAGATCTCCGAGGAGTCGAAGCACCGACCCCGACGCCGCGCCGGGGAATGTTACCCGGCCGACGAAGACGTTAGCAGGAGGTGGATCGTGCTCTCGACAAGGAGGAACGGAGCCGCGCGGTAAATCGCGGTGTGTACCAGGTGGCTCCGAGGGTCCTTGAAAAACCTGGTTATTACCGGAAAGCTGGATTTCGAGAACCGATTTCGCGAACCCGGGCGCGCACGGACGCCTCCGTCCGATCGCCCTGGATCCGCTTCATTCCACTTTTGATTCGACTCTCTGCCGTCACCTGTTAACTCTTCCATCTATCGGTTTCAAGTCGCCAAACTCTTCTTCCCCTGCTTACCAGCACACTGCTGTTTTCGATGCGTCAATTCCAAAAAATGGAAACTAAATAGCAAATTATTCCTATTCACCTTTGATTATTATAACAAAATAAAAGCAATACGTTGTCATTTTTAAATTCTTTTAATTTTTCTGCTACATCAAGTTGCAATTACTCAATTTTCTACGAATGCACGAGATGGATCCGCCACTTCCGTCTTATAATTTTTTATAAGAGATTGTAAACTCGCCTGAAAATTAACGCGGCTTGTCCGAAACGTTTCGTTGACTCTATGCAACACCGCTTGGCATTCCAATCAGTCCTAACAAGCCAGTTCGCTTCGACATTACAAGTAATTTCTTTTTTTTTTACCTTGTTGCAGGTAAGTCGCAAATCACCGAGCCGAGATCCACATTATCGCTACGGATTATAAATTATCGCCGGCCATGTAAGTACGAAATTCAGACAGTGGGTTCATTAAAGCCGAGTTCGGAAGACAGGTTACCATATAAGAAAAATCAGATTTTAAGTTTGCCCGCGAGCCCGGACGACTCTAGACTGCCGCGATAATCACCTGCGCGCAAGATTATGAAATGCGAGATGCGCCTGGGCACGGTGCTACCAAAAATGGCAGTCCTCGTTGGTAATGATATCGACGTGTCTCCGACCGCGAATATGCCATCGGAATATTTTCTGCAGTTTCTAGTATATTTTAGTTGACGAGTGCAACCCTTTAAGGTTTCAAAAACTATATATTTATAATTTAAGAAGATTGAGAATTTAATTACTGTGCTCGTATATAGAACATAATATACTGTATATAGAATACAATAAGATTAATTTCATCAAATTGTCCACCCATTCTAGAACTAATAAAACTGAAGGTTCCTGCTAGAGCAATACGGTCGAAAGAATTATTCCACGTAGATTACTTTAAAACCAATTTGGGATCTCAGAATTGTCTAACCAGAGCATTAATAACAGCAAATAAACTTAATAGAAAAATCGACTTCTTTGACAATTCATTGAGCCAATTTACAAATGCAGCAACTCTAGCCATTAAAATACACCCTCTGTAATTACGTCACAACACACTCTTATATTGTAATTTTTAATTGATATTATTTAAATGTATTCCGAACTGTGTATATATCATCTCTACGTAACACAAAAGGGTCTTACTAGCCCGTTAATAAAGAATAATAATAATAATAAATTCGACATCGTTACGGAGGGATGCAGAATCGATTCAATAAAAAGTTCGTGGAAAAGAAAATTTACAGGGCTTCTTATGGTACAGTGATTTAAGTTTTACAAGTATAAAAGTAGACGGCGATCTCGACGGATTATGAAATCACGTTTCGCGTGTCTTAAAGTGAATCGAATCGCGCGGCGGCATTCCGGATGGGCCACGGTTCGATGATCGAACGTGTTAATCGTTCCGGCGCGGCGCCGCGCGTTCCCGAAAAGAAAAAACACCTCGCTGCCCGCAAATTGTTTTCCGCGTAAATAGCATCTCGTGTTCCATGTCCGAGGTGATTACGAAGACCGCGGGTGCATCGAATTACGCGTTTATCCGACGTAATTCCCGCGGTTCTTCGGTCTTTAGAAGGCGAGAGCGGTTGCCCCCCCCCCCCCCCCCCCTCCGCCGGCCCGTGCTACCGTGCGTGGATGCAACACATCCACCCCCGACTGTTTACATAACGCGAAAAAACTTAATGAAGCCTCCGCAGCCGCGGCAAAAACCGTGTAACACTTATTGCCGCGTAATCGACGATGCGCGTGAAGCGGACCCGATGCGGATGGAATGTAGAAAGTGCAAGAAAGATATTGGAACCGGACCCGCGGGAGGAAAGCTCGAGCCGCCGCGGTTCGCGAGCACCGGCCACCCCTTTTGTCGCTCTTTCAACATCCCGGCGGCGGCGGCGGCGGCGGCTCGCGGGTCTAGCCGTCCGGCCGCCGAGAAAAACAATGATTGATCTTAATGGGTAATAAGGAACCAGTTGCCGCGCGAGGTAACAGAAAACGATCCGCGATTAACGTCGGGGATCTGTTACGCCTCGCGATCGCATCGCTCCCGGGCTCGACTACGCCGCCGGTTTCTTCGGCCGCGAACAATGGTGCGACAGGATGCGTCCGCGATCTCGATCGATTTGTCCGTGAACGGTTTTTACGGGGAAAGTGTTCGCGGCGTTGCTAGGCAAAGATTCGATTCCTCGATCGTCGCAAGAAAAAGGTGTATCAATCGTTTAGTTACCGCGATTTGCGCGCTTCATTTTTATCCAGCATTGAGTTTTTAACACAGTTTGAAGACTGTCTCTATTTCTCAATTAGGCTTGCAGATTTTAATATTAATAATTAGATTACTGTTGCATAATTATTAAGTAACAGTAGAAGTACATCGTCGATTTATCGCTGACACGACCGAGCTTTGGGCAATTTGCTCCAGAAATGTCTCCTCGTGTCGCACGAAGGCTGCATTATTAAAAACTCGTCTTCGATTCGGAGTACGGCGAGGTTCGGATCGGAGCGTCGCTGCCATAATTCACAGGACCGAAAAGCGGCGGCTCGTAGTCGAGCAAGAGGCTCTCCTCTATGCAAACAGTTCGCACGACTCGACGTAAATCAGTCACGGTGCAAAAGCGGATGGCGAACGCGGACGGATCGTCGACGATGAAATTGAATTTCGAGCGGGAAAGGTCGTCCGTGCATCGCGCCGGTGCTCGTTGCGTAACACGGATCACGCGGCGCCTGCAACGAATCGATCAATTTGATGGATCCAGCGCGCGCGCGCCCGGCTCGATCCAGTTTTCATGACGGGGCACGCGGAATTCCGCGTTGCGACCGGCGGCGGCGGCTGCGGCGTCGACCCCATACAGAGCCCCATTAACCCTAGTAGGAGCCGACCGATCGGGCTTCTAACTCGATGCGCGGTGAAAGTTCACGCCGGGACGCGAGGGACAAACGGTTGCCAACCCGAGGCTGATTCCTCGAGCCGTTCCTCTTTTTAATTGCGACCGTGCCAATTCCGTGCCGCGTTTCCACTCGCGGATTCGCGGAAAATCGCTGCTACGAGGAAATCGCAATTGACGAGTATAGTCGGCGGTTTTCGGAGAACTGGATGGTTTTGGTCGTCAGTTTCTATCATTGGAATATAGGGCGTGTCAAAGGGCGGTGGATCATTTGAAGACACGTCGGCATGACGTCTTATCTTTGGTCTGTCTATTTAATAAAAAATTTATTAAATTATTCTAAAGAGATTGTGCTACTAGAAAAATTCTAAATTAATTTCGCAATCTATTGATTATATATTGATTTGATTAATTAAAAATCTGTTCATCTTATTTTAGATTCAATTGATATCGCAGCTTGCAATGAAAAGGGAAACTCGCGATCTCACAGATCGTCAAATAATTATTCGTGGGGAAAAAGGAGACATTACGGTGAATCGGAACAATTCGATCAGCATTTCCATTTCTCCGCCCGCTTCCGAGAACCAGCACTTTTACGGATGCCAACAATAAGTGTAGTAGTCGGTGCGTTAACGGCAGGCCGCAGCGACGCGGAAAATAAATGAGCAATACCTCGGTGGTTTTCGCTACTAATAGTCACTTTATTTATCGTGCCGCGTCATTCGGCGATCCATCATCGGTTCCCGAACGTCTCCCGGCAAACAATCGATATAAATCACCGGGGAGAAAACCGGCGGCCCCCCTCTCTCTCTCTAATGGTATCTCCTGGGGCGAGGGGGGAAAAACAAAGCACCGACGCGAGACGGAACGGAACGGAACGGGACGGGACGGGACGGGACGTAAAAATTTGCGTACGCGGCGCACCGGATCGACGACATAATCACAGTGATCGACATAACGTCGGCAAAAGTAGAGACTCCGGTGTTCCTCGAGGACAGACCTTATCCTTCTCGAGCGTAGCATCCCCCTGGGACACTCGTTCGATCCCCCTCGCGCTGGTTTTTCCGTGGCCTTGCTTCGGGAAGCGGCCGTCGTCTTCGTCTTCGTCGTCTTCGTCGTCTTCGTCGTCTTCGTCGTCGCAGCTGGCTGAGCACACGATCCGGCGCGAGGCGTTCTTGGGACCCGGGTTTGAAAAGTGCCGTCGCGGCCTACCTCTAATGACAATGTAGATGTGGATCAAGGTAATGATAATGCGTGGCTAGGCCGGCATGCTGCACGGTTCACGGCTGCGAGCGCATTCGTGCGTACATCGCGACGCCAATCACGGAGGAGCTGTTGACGTGTCACGGGACATGATTCGGGACTCGGCTTTCCTGTCGCATCCCAGCCGTTCAAACTGCTCAATTTATTCGTCCGTCTCCGAGGAAAAATCGCGTCGCTAACTATAACTGCGATAATAAAATGCGAAAATTGCTTCGAATCAATGCGGGATTTTATTCATTTTTGTATTAAATTCGTACGAAAAGATACTCATTAGTTATACGACCAGGAGAAGAAATAATTCAGAGATGACTTAAATCAGGGTTAAAACTGTGCTAGAGCCTTCAAGAAAATAACAAAATATTGCACAGACTTTATAGAAGAGATTCTCGAGGTATGATTGCTATATTCGAAAGTGGATCTTTCAATGAAATAAAAAATGTTCTCAGAAATAAAATAGAAAATCGAATTCAAGAGTGTAGAAAATAAAATTGAAATTCTTCCAGGGTGTTTCCAGTTTGGCTTGTTACCTATTAATTTTTGTGACCGGGAAGATTGATCATTTGCATCCGGGGCAGGGAAGAAATAAGAGGTAAACGAAGGGGGAGAGAGAACAGGATGTGGGCTCTACCCCCGAGGAATACGAGCGCGCGAGTCTCTCTCCGACCTTCCAGCTCTTCCGACGTTCCTTCGATCACAGTGATTACGACTTCGATGACCGATGCGCACGGACACGCGTGTCCCCTCGCAGCGTTCTTAATTTCACGCACTGTCGCACTTTCAGCGTTGATCAACGGGAGAAACGGACGCCTGGAAAAATCGGTCCGAGGCCGCGCGACACTCCCAATCATTTCCGAACTTGCGTTTCTCTCTTATTGAGGCTCGCCGGTCGGTCCGGACAGGTTACACCGCGATCTCGACGCTATCAATAATCGCGTTATCCGCGCACGGCCTCTCCTCGCCTGGGCCCCGTCTCTCTTACATGAGCCGACTTGTCGCGCGATTTTCTCGAACGAATCTTCGTACCGAACTGAAATCGCAGTTATTTTAATTGGAGCAGCCTGGATATGCAATTTATTCCTGTATCGCGTCGAGGTACAGTAGCCGGCAAAAGTTTGCAGCCAGGTGGTTTTAGCAGCTTTTCTTCCGAAGGAAAAGCCTTGATTAGGGATGTAACATTTATGTGGCACATTTATTTAACTTATTATAATCAGTAC
>NW_027585562.1:0-1684 GCF_028453695.1 Augochlora pura
ATACGCGTTCGAGCGTACCCGGGAAGTCCGGGGAGGGGGGCGGTTCGCGCTGTAAACGATCAATCCTCTTACGAGCGATGCAATCGGACGTATCCCGTTAAAGGGAAACATTGGATTAGGTAAAAGCTTAAGCCCCGGGAAACGACCGGTCGGCCCGAACGATCTCGTCTGTTTCGTTTCCCCGCGCCGGGTTTCGTCGTGGCTTCCGGGATTTTTTTTGCCGGCTCGATCCGCGCGGAATTCTCAGCGCCGCCGCGCGACCTCTCTCTCTCCTCTCTCTCTCTCTCGCTCTCTCTTTCACTCGTTCTCGAGAGATCGACTTCTTCACCGCGGATATTGCTTCCCGGTTGTGCATCGGCTTTTAACCGGTTTACCTTGTTCTCGTGGAAGGTCGAAAGTCAGCCCCACCCCGGCCCCGCTCGCTGCCAGAGCGCGAGCCCCCGAAGGAGATTCCAATTTCCGCCTATCCTCTTTCAAACGTTCTCTCGCGGACGGGAGAAGATCTTTCGCCGGGCGATGGCAACGATCCTCCGGGCGACCGGGCGACTGCGAGTGAATTCGAGACTCTCTCGGATTACCCGGACCCTTCCGCGTCGGAACGGGGACAAGAATTCGACCCGGATCCAACCCCCTTCCCTCCCCTCTCTCTCTCTCTCGTCCCGGTTACGATCGCGGACTCTCGATCTCGACGATCGGAAGATCGGCCGCGCGCTCGCGAAAGAGACACCCTACCTCTCGCCGTATCGAGAGCCCGCTGCTACGAGATTCCCGGCGAATTCGGGACGAGTGCCCGCTTCGCTGGACGCTGACAGACCGCTGTCTTCTCTACGGCATTATTTTCATAGAATATTGTTCTATAGGGGGTTTTTACCGACGGAATGGCCGAGAGCGAGCATAGTAAAATACTGAATGGACGAGCCGGATTTTAGAGCGGGTTTGGACTGCTTCGAGTGACCTGGGATCGTTGCTTGGGTTCCTTGAAGTCTCCGTGAAAGGGAAATAAGGAAAGAGAGAGTAGGAAAGAGTGTATGCTACAAAGAGAGAGAGAGAGAGAGAGAGAGAGAGAGAGAGAGAGAATGGTGAGATATATATTAAGAGAAAATCGTAATTTAGTTACGAAAAACTTTATTTGCGCAAAATCCTGCCGTATCTAAAAGGTTAATGTTCATTACGTATATTAAATAAACGTGCTTAAAAATGAAATGAAAAAAGCGGAATGACTTATTAAACAACCCAATAGTTATTGCCGTTGTTGAATTTTATCGTTGTTATTGCTATAATTATCGTCACTATTATTAATTTATTTATTAATTTCTACTTACAAGTCGCAGAAAGCTGCTATACGATATTTCCACTAAATATTTCTACTATTGCTGTTATCGTTATCCTACGTTATTATTACCAAGTCGTATTATAACGCGGAGTCTCGTAGGATTTTTAAACAATAATCCCCGCAATAAGTAACAACAAAGTGTATTTTCCCAGGAGGAACGGTTATTTGTTTGATGGCGAAGTGGCACAGGTTTTCCGTGGATTGAAAGCGTGTGTCGTCAATGCATATTCAAGATACTAACAAAAGCTGCTTTGCCCGCGAAGAGTTAACTCTTTGAAGGCAAACGATGACACGTAACGACGACATGGGGTACTGTGTATTCTATCCCAGAAGTTGATGATCGTTGAGCCG